>NC_057795.1:687775902-687797741 GCF_018294505.1 Triticum aestivum
CATGCGCGGCCCAACGCCTACCCCAGGAATAATATATACATAGACATGTAAATTTATGGCCCCTGTGTGGGCCGCACATTTTGCACCACTATGGGCCCGGCCCTGCGCTGAGGTTTGAATATGTCAAACTCTACAACCTCAAGGTTTAAATCAAACAATCCATGCCCAGGAGCCTCCTCCTATCCTCCTCCACAAGAAAGATTAGGATTTCTCTGCCTCCCGCCGGCGTTGCCGTCGGTCCGCCTCGTCTCCGATGGCCTTAGGGCCATGGGAGCGCGGTGGATCCCGGCCCTTGCCGACGGGAGGGGTCTGTTTTTAGATGGTTCTTTGAGTTTTGTTAGGGTTTGTGTCCTACTTAGGAAGACGAGACGGCGGCGGCTCCCTGAAGATGGAATAAGGTCCTCCCCACCTAGCCCCCGTCCTGATGGTGTGTCTACCATCGCATCGTCGGTGGGCGTGTGAAGGTGTGTCTCCGGCGGATCTATCTTTGATGGATCTGTTCAGATTTGGTTTTTCATGTACGTTAGTGTGTTTCCAGATTGGATCCTTCCGATCTATGGTACTCTTCATCAGCGACGGTTGTTGTTCTGGTGCGCTGATCCTATGAGGTCTTAACACGAGGACTTCCCGACTATCTACTACAACAAGTTTTGCCCGGCTCCAGCGAGGGAGGGGCGATGATGGTGGCGTGCCTTCGGCTCGCTTCAGTGCTTGTAGTCGCCGCTTGGTGGTTTACGAATCTGCATGTAATTTTTATTATTTCTGGTGTTCATTGTATTGCCATAATTGAAGTTGAATAGATCAAAAGTTTTCTCGAAAAAAGGTTTAAATCAGACGTCACTCAATTAATTTCTCAATGCAATAACTGACCCTTTTTATAATACACAGTGCGCCACAAAAAGCAAACTTTTTGGTGCCGCTAATGCCTTTGTTAATTTGATTTTCGTGAAATACATTCGCTTATTAGATCTACAACAAGTGGATCGAACGAACAATCCTATATATGGATGCGTTCTATCATCTGTCCGTCGTCAACTAAACACCATGTTTATCATTTGGTGGAGTGTCATTTCGGAAGCAACAGCACTCAAGCCCAGGATACGGTTTACTCTCACGCTCCCGATGGCAGTCACCTAACGTATCTTTTCCAACATTGTCCTCGCATTTCTTCTGACATTCATCCGGGAAGCAGTTCTGCTTGGCCTCGAAACATCCAACTGCAAACACGTGACACAAAACCAATACAACATTTGTTACTCCAGTTTGTTACTACTTCATGCTAGTAGATAATAATGTGTACACAAAAATATCAAAACCCATCGTGCTCAACATCGCCAGATGAGTAGTGCATCTTGTGAAAAATGATGGATGCTAGGTAGTTAAGGGAAGGCGTACTTACTGAAGGCTGGTTTTCCTTGTGAGGCGAGAAGGGTAGCCATGAGCATGAGAGCCCCCAACCATACGGCAACAGCCCCATTGTTCGTGAGGGCTGCCATGACTGAGCACACAAAAAGAAAGCCTGATCAGATGTTGCCATGCTCACCCATTCGTTGCGTTTATATAGAGGCAGATCGGTGGAGGTCGCAGACAGATCATCAAATACTTAATGCATAATAGTGCCAAAACTAGAATAGTACCTATCTCGTGATTTAAGGCACAAATTGTGCTACTGAAATTATAATAGGGCTTATCTCGTCATCAATGTTATTTGATTTGGACCCCAAATATGGTGAATGTACAATCTGTTATCTAAACATTCCTAGCTAGCATCCGGATCCAATCTTAATTGCTTGACCAGACTATACATGCATTGATCATGATATATTCTTTTCTGTTTGAGTTATCTCTTAGGTTTTTAAATGAAGAAAAAAAAATAGCATGCTATGCATCGCCTGGGTTTGTCTGTGTCAAAACTATTGATGGTTAGGGAGCTTTTAGATCGCCTCTTACTTTGAGGAATCGAGTCATGGCCTCACGGGACAAGGCTCGCCGATGAAAAAAGCAATGTGAGGATTAAGGACAGGGTTCTTCAGGACGCTACTTCGGGACATGGGAGATAACTCCGAGTCGATTAGCCCGGGTGCACAATGCTAAATTCTCGTGCAGGAAGGGTTACCAGTGAAGAACATCTTTTTCACTTCACTGACGAGAAGAAATGAAATTAAATTACTTAAAACTTGTTAGGGTTTGTGTCCTATTCGGAGATGCAAGGTGGAGGCGGCTCACTGTAGATGGAATAAGGTCATTCCCGTCCAGCCCCCGTTTCGGTGGTGTTTCTAGCATCGTCGGAGGGCGTGTGGAGGTTTGTCTCCGACGGATCTCATGGGGTTCGGTCGACATTTGTTTTCGGTGGATCCACGTGGATCCGGTCTTAGTACATCTGTGTTTGTGTGTCCACAAGTTGGATACTTCCGATCTACTCTTCTCTTCCTCGGCGGCGGTTACTGTTGTGCGTTAGTCCTCTGGGGTCTTAGCACGACGACTCCTCATTGTTTATTACAACAAGGTTTGGCCAGCTCCGATGAGGGAGGGGCGATGACGGCGGCGAGCCTTCGGCTCGCTCCAGTGCTTATAGTCGTCGCTAGGTGGTCTGGATGTATTTTTATTTCTAGTGTTTTTTGTACTATCTTGACAGTCGATGAATAGATTCAAAGCTTTCCTCGCAAAAAAAGAAACAATTCTTCAAGAAAACAAAAAAATATAACACGTAACTAAGTTTTTTTTTTCACGAGCTGCCGCTTAGCCAAGTTGATTTGATTTTACGGAAAGCAGCATGCATACATCCCATGAATACAGAAACACCATTACAAAAAATAGCACCAAGGCAAGAAAACTACTCTTCGATTATTTCTCAAAAAAAGAAAAGACCTGGGACAATCTCTTCGATTATTTTTGAAAAAACACAAGAATTAAATGCAACAGCTAGTCTTAGACTAGTTCGAGACCAAACACACCTATGACATATGACATATACTACAATTAGTTGCTTTCAGGTAGGTCTATATCTAGCAGACCCATTATATCGCCGACCCTTATATCGAGTTTACAATTCGCGAAAGCCCGGTTTTGCGGGTTGACGCGGGCTGCGGCCGAACAGACCCCGCATAGTGAAACCGTAAAATTGAATAATCGTAGAATATTATATTTTATGGTTCCGCTATGCGGGGTCTATTCGGCCGCAGCCCGCAACGGCCCGCAAACTAAAAAAAATCAAATTAGACATTGGGGCCGCAATTCCGATGACTAGCTTTAAATTCAAACAATCAAACATAGTTTTGCATGGAAATTAAGCATAGTTTTCAAACATGACGCAAAAGAACTTCATGCAAAAGCCACCACCACCGCCATCACATCTTCATCATCGTAATTGCTCTCCACCACTTCCACCGAAGCCAACACCACCTACATCATCATCATGGCTCTCCACCACCACCACCGAAGACACCACCACCTCCATGACCATCATCTCCACCACCGGCACCGGATGCACCACCAGCACTGAAGCCACCATCCGTTGCCGCTAGATCCTTCCTTCAAGATCTCTCTCCTTACCATATCGATCATGCCATTCTTTGGTGAGGTCGTCCATGTCATTGCGGTTCATAGTCATGATCTTGTTATCCTCAGTAAGAAGCTTGGTCGTGGCCTTGTACTCCTCAGCAAGGGCTTTTCTCTCCTCAATGGCAGCCTTGCGCAACCCCTCTTCATTGAGTAATTTCCATTTTCTTGCTTCTCTTGCGCCTTCTTCTCGGCCAACTCCTTCATTGCCTCCAATGTCTTGGCCACCATCAACTCATTTGATGCACCATGGCATCTATCTTGTCCACTGTTTAAGAATTCATCCGATCAATCAGTTAACGGGTCAGTTAATCGCTACTCGTAGGGTGGCCGATCGAATAACACCTATTCGTCGTGTTAACTTGTCAGGCCGATTAATTGGCCAGTTAGAACGATTAATCCCTTGTTACACTAATAGGAAAAACCTTATACACAGAAACTTACCAGTAGCGTTGGTCAAAAAGAAGCGCTACTACTCCCTCCGTCCGGAAATACTTGTCATCAGAATGAATAAAAGGGGATGTATCTAGATGTATTTTAGTTCTAGATACACCCTTTTTTGTCCATTTTGATGACAAGTATTTTCGGACGGACGGAGTACTACTTACCACCAGCGCCCGTCAAATAAACGTGCTGCAGCTAAGCTTACAGCAGTAGCGCTTCAGACGAAAGAAGCGCTGCTACTACTACAATTCCGACACCGTTCTCGGTAGGCTAGCAATAGTAGTAGCGATCTTACGCAAAGCGCGCTGCTGCTAAGATGGTTGTAGCAGCGTGTTTTACGCAGAAAGCGCTACTGCTAATGAAAAGAAAATAAAATAAAAACATATGGAAAAGTAAATGAAAATGAAAGAAATAGAAAAAGGGGAAAGGAAAAAAAGAAAATGTGAAAGAAATTAAAGAAAAATAAAAATAAAGGAAAAAAGGCGTAGCAGCAGCGTGCGCTCGGGACAAGCGCTATAGCTAACGTAGCAGTAGCGTGTTTTCTTAGCCAGCGCTATAGCTAAGTTAGCTATAGCTAATGTAGCAACAACTCTTTTCTAGGCCCCCACTGCTGCTATTTTTGTCTTAACCGCGTTGTTCTTCTTTCCCCGGCCACTTCCCCCAAATCACCCCTCGATCTGCTTTCGCCGTCGTCGTCGCCCTACATCGCCGTCGGTAGGCCGCACGCTCTCCTGTCGCCCTCCGCACGCCCTCTGCTGCCCTCGGTGGCCGCCGTTGTCTTCGCCCTACATCGCCGCCCTCCGCCGGCGCCCGAGGTGAGCACGCCTACACCTCCTCCTCCTCCCCTACCTCTGCCTAGCTAGGGTTCCTAGGGTTCATCAAATTTTAGAGTTCATCTAATTAGTTAGGGTTCATCAAATTAGCTACTACTTGTTGATGCTTAAGTAGTTATGTAGTTGTTGTGCACCCAATATAGTTAAGTAAATATAATTGTAAACTAGATGTTAATTAGAGCGGTAGTTGTAGATGCTTAAGAAGTTTTTAGGACAAATTCCTAGGGTTCATCAATGGGTGCTTAAGTAGTTGTAGATGCTGAAGTACCTAGCTAGGGTTCATTTAATTAGTTAGTACTTATAGATGCTTTAGAACTAGGGCAGTAGGGTTTAACTAGATGTTTAACTAGGGTAATAGTGTTTAGATTAGAGAAAAAAATCAACAGAGTTTTTTTACTATTTTTTAGTAAGTGTTTAATATAATTAGTAAGAAAATTAATAGAACTAGTTTATTTTTAGTAAGAACTAGTTGAATTAATATAACTAGTTTATTTTTAGTAAGAAAATTAATAGAACTAGTTGAACTAGTTTATTTTTAATAAGAACTAGTTTATTCTTATTTATAGTAAGTGTTTAGTTGAACTAGTTGAATTAATAGAACTAGTTTATTTTTAGTAAGAAAATTAATAGAACTAGTTGAACTAGTTTATCTTTAGTAAGAACAAGTTTATTTTTATTTTTCGTAAGTGTTTAGTTGAACTAGTTGAATTAATAGAACTAATTTATTTTTAGTAAGAAAATTTAGGCATATGAGATTTGATGATCTAATTAAAATTTTACTATAGAACTAGTTTAGTTTTAGTAAGAAAAATAATAGAACTGGTTTACTTTTAGGTGTATTTAACATAATTCTAGGTTGATTCGTTTTGAAGTGGACATGTCATATTTTGAACATGTCACATTTAATTTTTTAGTTAAAGCAATTATTCCCCATCGACGTCGACGATGCCTATTCCGCATCCTCGTCGTCGACTCGGCGGAGGAGGCCTGCTTGATCAGAGGGGCCATGTCCGGGACTGGGCTCCGTCGGGCTGGTACTGGGATGTGCTACCTTCCGGGGGGCGTAGCTTGGTGAGGATTCAACCCGTCGTTGACCCAAACCTTCTTTGGTGGCGGTCGCGTGGGCCAGTGACGGTGCGAAGGCTTGAGGACACCGCGGAGGTGGTACGCCATCGTGTCAGCGAGGAGGACGAGCACGTCCGTCACTACATGGTTGCGTTGGAGGGTAGGTTCTCCAATCCCTGGCAGGTTCTTGAGGGATCTCACTGGAGCTATGATCCTGTGATGGTTCCTTCTCTTTGGGTGTCCACCGCCCATGCCGGTACCCGTCGTTTGCTAGGGTTTTAGCTGTATTATTGAGGGTATATGTATGGTACAATTCGAGGTGTATTAGTGATAATATTAGACGATGTACGGACGCAAGAGATGATTTAGTTTTGCTTATTGAATGCATGCTAATTTGAATACTAATTTATTTTATGATTTAGTTTTTCTTATTGAATGCTCAAATTGGAGAGCACTATGCAAGGCGTATGCATTTGATTAGTTGATAGCTTATAGGGTTTCACTAAGTCCTAAGATGAGGGTAATAATGTTTTTATTTATATTTTGTTTTTGTAGCACAATCTCCACGTCTTTGCCGCCGTCGTCCCTGTCACCGACCCCCTCCGACCTCGAGGTGAGACTAGCCAAATCTCCATGTCAATATGAGTCCTATAAGATATTTTGAAATGTTTTTGTTCATATTTTCAACCATTGAAATGCAATGACCATCAAGTTTGAGTGCAACGACCATCAAGTTTGAATGCAAATAGGATATGTGCTTGCCCAAGTGGCCATGTTTGCAGGTAAAACCTCCGAGTGGCCTATGTTTTGCCGAAGTGTTATTAATTTCTGTTCCGGCAAATTTTGGGCGCTCAATATGTCCTTTTTTAGCAAAGGTCATGCCGGATTTTTCTGTGAATTTTGGCATGACTTGTGCTAGAATATGTAGGAAATATCGAGTGTCTTGGATTTTCCAGAAAGATAAATAAACGACCTTTCGGGTTTACTTGAAGTCTGTCGAGGCTCCATACATGACAATCAAAAAATGAGTGAGGGAGAAAGTCTGCATCATATATGAGAGAGGAAGAATCCCGACTATTGTCATGGGGGTCGTTTCTCCTTCTTCTCCTTGTGCTAGACCATTGTTATGCATTAGGGAAAGGAGGAGTAACGACCATCACCGACGGTCAAAAAATCAGTGAGGGAGTGTGTCCACCATTTATGAGAGAAGAAGAATGCCGACTGTTGTCGTGGGGGGTCGTTTCTCCTTCGTTCCCATGTGCTAGACATTTTGGTTTAATATACTCAGGGACGAATGGAGGAGCTACCATCACCAACGGTCGAATATATACACCGCGTGAGCTGAGTTTTCAAAAAAAACACTCGAAGGACGATAGTCAACCCGTGTTGAATAATAATGATCTAATTTATTTTTTGTAGTACATATATTGAATTTTAAAAGATTAATCTTTGAATTATGAACATATGAAATGACGTCGGACAACGAAAGTCTCACGGAGTGCTCCTGGTGCGGCGACAACCGGGGTTTCTGCGACAGGCCTCACTTGGTAGAAGGTCGGCGCTTCAACATTAAGCTCCAGGAGACCTTCGACGTTGAAATGGTACGCCACGACGCAAAGTGTTTTTTTCGTAATTAAACTCGACTTCTTCTTCTTCACCGTGTAAATTTCGTCTTTTACAATTGGACTAGCTTATCCCATGCCATGCAAGACGCTATGTCTTAGAGATGATGGATTTTGAAGATCATTAAAATATGGAAACAAAGATAGTTCACCTAAGGACCCATCATGGTTTTGATTTCCCTGTAAATCTATACAATTATTTGAGCGTATCCCATTTTGGTTGCCCGAATTGGGAAGCACTTTGCAAGACATATGATTTCCATGAGGGTATGCTTGCCACCATGGACTTTGGTGATCCTGACACCGAGGAAGACAATATGGACATTTGGATCCTTGTTGATACGCTTCCAATTCTACCGTTATATGAGTTTCTCAAACATAGTTATTAAGTAATTTATATTATTTATTTCAAAATAGTTGACAATTTATTTCCATTGATAGCTTATTTTCGTTCTTTAAAGAATGTGCGGAAGATGGTAGACAGAACCTACTACACCGATGGCGCAAAATTAACTTATGAGGAGAAAAATCATCTGATGTCATTTATTAATGATCTTGAGAATTACAATATCTATAATCAAACTTCTGTAAATTATGGTCAATACGTGCCACTGGTGCACGTGTTGAACTACGGTAACATCCATGGAGATAACATGGTAAGATTTTTTAATATTACGACATCCATGCATCTTTTGCATAAATTCTTTTAAAACTAAACTACATTGCTAACTACGAAATTATTACTATGTTTTTCAACAGAAAATCCCGAAGGATTGTGCACCTCATCTGATGTTTCCGAAAGGTCGCCTTGATGTTATGAGCTTACAGCCAGGTCATCCTACGCACCACAGTTGTTCATACCGTATTTCTAAAACCAATGAAGACATGAAAGATTGGAAACAATGTATGGTCAGCTGTAGGAACTTGGAAGCAACATTGTGCGACGCACATGAATTGAAGACATGATAATATCCATTCTCCATAATGGAGAGTCAGGGCCTATCTTGTTTTATGCTATTTTACCTAAGAGAGTGTAGTAGGTCCTATTAGAGGGGAATAGGTCCGATACAATGTGTTAATATCTGTACTCCTAATGGAGCAGTTGGTAGTCTCCGTCGGTTAATTTTCATCCCACCTCCCCTGGGTTTTTTCGTCCTCCCTCCCACCTCCCACCTCCCATCGATTCCCCCCGAACCAACCAGCTGCAAAAAAAAAGTTGAGTTCACGATGCTCCCAGGGTGCAAACCTCCGGCCGATCGATAGAAAAACAAATGTAAAAAAAATTCTACAAATTTTAACCAACGAAGAACAACCTACCACCGGGAGCAAGGCCCCCTCGCATCCCCACCCACCCACCCGTGCCCCTTCCCCTCCATCTCTTCCTCTCGGGTCCCAACCCTGGGCTAGGGTTCCATACGCCACCGCCTTCGGGCGGACCACATACGCTGACGTCGAGGTCCGAGAGGAGCGGGCCGCCGCTCCGTCTTCCGCCTCCACCATCTTCCGCCTCCACCGACCTCCGAGGTGCCCTACCCATGGGACGACACCGTCGCCGCCTTGCGGAACCCCAGGGCAGGGCCGGGCGTGGTCGCGTTGCGGGCAGCGAGGAGCGGCGTGCCGGGGCCTGAGTAGCCAGTTAGCGAGAGAGGAAGGGAGGAAGGGAGTGGCGATTGTCCTGATGCCCCAGCTCCGATTGTCCTGCCTGGCTGCCTCCCGAAGCCCCCAAAAGATCCATCCACAGCCAGTACTGTTGCCACAGCAAGTTTCTTCAGGTACTTTCTCCTCTGTTTTTTTGACAAATGACAAGCTTTTTTATAAGTCCATGCCACTGATTGCTACCTTGTTCTTGTGATTTAGATGTAATTATTCCTGTGATGTAGATGTACTGATGTAATATTTTGTCAAAATCTGTTAAAAGGGTATTTTCTTCTATGAACTATGTGAAGAATCAACTAAGGAACAAAATGGGCGATGAATATTTGAACAATAGCTTGCCATAATAATATTTTGCTACTATTTTCTTCCATTGTCTGCTACGGCATTGTCGCTCTCCGCTAACGCTCCTTGTGGTGGCTTTCTAGGTCCCTCGGCATTCGTGGGGTTGTTCGCAGCGTCGGGCTTGGTCAACGAATTGACGGAGTCTTCCGGGGTGATGCACCTGCTGTAGAAGTTGGCGTTCAAGGACACGGGGCACCGGAGCCACTTGCAGATCGTGCGGGAGGTGGAGGTCACGGGGGGCAACATCGGTGCCTCCGCGTCCAGATAGCAGTTGGTGCACAGCTACGACATGCTCTCCAGGCATACATACCGCAGGCCGTGCGTCAAACATGCTTCTTTGATGATAAGTAACAGACTTCTTCCTCCAATGGCTGAAACAAGCTTTGTGATTTACTCCTCTAATTCTCTTTTGACATGCTGATTAATTCCTCGCAATTTTCTAGAGTAAATCCATTCCCCTGTCACCTATAATGGAATTTCACATGTTTTACTTGCATGAACCAAACATATATGTGTGCTGACTACATGCCCCTGCAGGTGTGTTGATTCTCATGTCAAGTTTAGTAATTGTAGTTATATTTCTGCTGGAGCAGGGAACAATTATCAAGTTCATTTACATCTACAGACTGCAGTTGCTTGTTCATAACTATGTTTTCCTCCTGCTGCGTCATTCAGATCTATGTTTGTTTTCCTCCTGCTGTGCACTAACCTAGAAACCTGTAACCATGTCTGTAGCCTAAATTAGTAGTATCCCTGAGTGAAGGTAACGTTTCTAGCAAGAGAACTGATAATGCTGGCAGTGTCGTGATATTTCATAGCATTGTCAATGTCAGGCATGTCAAAATTTTGCTCTCTTTTTACTTAGCCAACTTATTTTACTACATGGGGTGTTTTGCAGTTTTGTTTCTACGACAGATTATGTTGAGTTTTGTTCTGGAGTGTTTGTACTGATGCATAAAACTACCTGCATCTAAAATGGCATGGTATTAGTATTTTTATTTTTAAAAGTATGCCACCTGCCTTAAGCTTTCAGTAAATCAAAGTTATGTCTTGATGTTATCGACACTTGAATATACATTATGATTTAATGCACGTTCAACAAATAGTTATGTCCTGATGTCTATTCTATGTGAAGTTTTGATTTCAGCTTGATATATTAATAATAATATTACCATGTTTCTTGTAAATGTCTATTTGCAAACATTGCAGATAAATTGGTGCTTGTATATTATAGAAGTAAGACACTTGAAAATAGATTCAACATAGTTCCTGCACTACCAACTTTTCATGGTTGACTTCACGTCAGAAAACAATTATTCATCATGGGCAATCATGGTTGTTCCCGACTCAGCAAGAAGATGATCGAGGGTTGGCGGCACGGCTGCTTCGTTGTCATCTTCGACGAGCACCGTCCGACACGATTTTCCGCTGACATGTACCATGGAATGTCACTGCTTTTATCATGGCATCCAACACTTGCAGATGTGACTCAAAATGGGATTCTGAAGGTAATGAACTTGGATAGCCTGATAGTGTACCATACCAACAACCATCTCCAAGGACATGAACTTGAAAAGTTTCTAAGATTCATACACACCTTCAGAATCAGATACCTGCTTTGTTCTATAGAATTCCTATGGATTTTAAGAGGATGAGCCACCCCGTTTGATTATGGTTCTTTCCTACACTCACAGCTAAAACTTGACAATTTGAACCCTTGATTGATGCAAGAGATTGAAGATACAACTCATGGAATCTGAAAAATTAGAAAAAATGGTCAAAAGTCATTTTTATTTGAAAAGTGGACGTCGACTTATTTATTTGACTGGCTCCGAACGTCAAGTTATCTGCTTTATTCTACTATGGACTTTATTGCCGCATTATCATTTTTTATTTGCGAGATGCTGCATTATCGTTTATGTTCTTGCATATTCTGTTGGCCCTTAATACTGCCACTGACGACCAAGTGCTGCATATTTATTTCTCTTTATAGGAAAATGTAACTCATAAGCTATGATGAACATTTCTTTTCAGTATTTACATTGGCATTATTTTGTCACTGGTCAATTTTATTGTCACATATAATGATGTTTATGAATCTGTTCATGTATTTTCGAGATTTAGATGAGTATATATACTGCCAACCCTTGGTTGTCCTTTCAGACTAGGCCTACCAGGCTACCACGAGGTCACCTCAGTTGATTTCAGACTAGCTGAGCTCCTGGATAGCTTTGCAATTCGATGCTCGGTAATGCCTTGTGTACTATACTTTTACCCTGATGGTTGTACGACTCAACATGGCTAGCAGATTCACTTGATTCTTTACTTGATCTTTCATCTACTGGGATAACCATGGCCTATGGGCATGGATGCTTGTGTTGTTGGTATTGTAGAAATATCAGACGACATAATGTCGCATGTATATCACTGCTCTTTGTATGGATGTGGTGGCATGTGAGAGGACAAGCAGGCATTGGGCCATTTACGAATTGCCAGAACATTGAGGGTGTGTAACATGAAATTGTTTCTACATGAGCTTGTGCTAAAGGTTCATTTCACCACTCCCTGTTTATACATGAAACTGTTTCCTTTACCTGCATTTTTGTCTCATCAGTTTAAGATATTGATGTGCGAATCAAGTTTAGACGATGATGTTAGTGGTGTAGCCCAAGCTTGGTTTATTCATTTGTCTTTCTTCATTTTGTTATTGATATTCTCTACATCGGGCTAACTCATACATGGCGATCAAGGTTATGCTGACTGTTGTTAATGGGATTTTAGTTTATATATAATTCAGTCATAGGATTTATCCATGGTGAGATAAAGTGATGATGAGTGTTGTGTGTTTTGCAGGTCTGGTCCTATTGCATTCGTAGTTGGAGTTTAACGACTGTAGCCTAATTTATCTTCATTGTTGTTTGGCCTTTTTTGGGAGATTCAACAAATTTCTTCCAAATTATCACAAATGGGGAAGTTTGTCTGAACCATTATGTAAAAAGATTGGAATGATTGTCATATTAAAGTCAGGCGTAGTTGCATGAACAAGTGAGTATTTTATAGCAAAGCGATTCTTGCCGGTTCAAATATTAGAATGTGTGTTGGCAACATAATAGGGCCAATAAAATAAATGGGACTATATTTCTTACAAATTTACTCTTATAACAAGGTGAGCAGTATATTACAGAGGCTTGCAGCACGTGGCTCTTTTTTATGCAAGTTTTCTCGGAACATTTGAAGGTAACCTGCATCTTTCTTACCTTTATTTGGACTATTAATATTTTCCTTGTCTGATCCCACCAAAAGAAATCTCATGCAGCTCTTTATAATTTAATTTAAAGCAGGATGACTTTCAGTAGTTCCTTTTCAATCTTCATGCATTTATCAAGAAAGCTATACTTTGTTATTTGCAATGATAAAATAGCTACAGCAAAGATATACTGATTTTGTGTTTGAATCAATGTGTTCCGTTATGATGAATGCCTCTTTTCTCTGCAAAACTGATGTGCTCCTTCAGTGGCGGAGCTAAGACCAAAAAACTGGGCGGGCCTACCCAAATGAGAGTACAAAAAACATGTGTAGATGACATATTACAAGCATAAATATACGTCTATAATACTAACATGCATTTTTAACACGCACCTGTCATCATCTAATCTGAGTGTTGTTTGCGTGTGCTTCATGCTTCCGGAGGCAGAATACATCCATCAGCTAGCTTAAGCTTGCCAGGCTTGCTACCTACGTGTGTTGGCCACGACGGTGGGCGGGCCACGGCATGCCTTTGCCCCAACGAAGCTCCGCCACTGCGCTTCTTTATAGGTCTCTTGTTGCAAAACCTGTGGACGGCATATTCATTTCAAGGTATAACTATACTCTATATCTTCTAGCACACAACCATTATGATTGTTTCTATGAACGTTAGGACTTGGCAGATTTAGATTCGATTCTTTTGAGGGAACTCCCTTCTATACAAGGTGCTCAAGCAGTCTGTTCCATACATATGTTTGTCCCCTCATGTGACAAGCATTTGTGTATTATATTCTATTCCTTTATGAAAGATTGTCTTCTACAATTTGTATTTCTGTGCAGAGACTTGCACTCAAAAGAGATTAGTTGACATCAAGTGATACAAACAAGTGATCCCCTAGAGATTCTTGTGTATAGGCAATCAGCTAAATGAGATTATTTGACATCTTGGTTGGTTCCTGAGGCGTACTATAGTGGTGACCAATATCAATGCTTTGATCACATTAAATTGCATACAGTATTTCTCTTCTGCTCGAAATAGATGATGTGGCAAAAGTAAGTTTGTGCTCCCCTAAAAAAACTTTATATATGTATTATTCTACTTATGAAACATATCTACTCATCAGAAATATTAAGCAATACAATATTAAGTCGTTAGATTAAAAAAGAATTAAGTATTCTGATATTCATTTAGATGTTCATGGATCTGATGATCGAATACTAATGAAAATGAGCAGGGGTTATGGACATGGAACATTCCAAAGCCTAAAGAATTCCTTCAAGCTTAGGGGTTGCATAAGCGAACGAGCGGGAAGTAAGGTGGAGAGTAAAGCTATAGAAAGTAGGGCGGACAACAAGACTCGACTCACCATCGTCTGATTTAGGCGCTGCAGACACAGGTAATGAAGGGTGACACAGGAAGGGGCAGAGAGGCACTTGCGATGGACGTACGTGTCCAGATTCTCCCTCGTCTCCATAGACATGGAAGAGATTGCCGAGGTGTGCTCCTGCGGGGGCATGCTATCATGGGGTTTGCGCTTGGACATGCAAGATGTGATTTCTACTGTTAGATATATATGGCCATGGCTTGTGGTGTACTGTGTGAGGAGCCCATGGAGCAACGTCGTTCAAGGAGTAACCATGATTACCATTCCATACCAAGCATGTGGTACATTTAAATTTGTATGTCGCAAGTCACCGTAGCAATGTGCATACCATAATGAAATGAAATAAGTTTATGGTTACTGTCATTTTAATTAACCAGGTCTTTGTTTTAGTTTCTTTTTCTCCGGTATGCATGACATTTATTTTTCTTTATTTATGTTCCTTTGCAGTCCCAAAATTGTTACCTTCGTTGGAGCCAAAAAAAATCATTGCACTAAGTGAGTCTTTCATTATTTTTAAAACAAAAATTTAGTGTGCGGTCATTTCTCATTGTATTCCATCTGTATTCGGCGCAGCCCCCAAGTCGCCTGGGTGGCGGGGGTAAATATGGATTCAGTTTGTGTTTCTTGCTACTATTGTCACACACGCTATACAATTTTGAGAGAGAGATTAGCCACATGACGAGAGTGAAGGTTGAGGGGAAGAGTCGCCTGGGTAGTGGCGCTGGGGGAGGGGGGTGGGGTGGGGTGGTAAATATGGTTCAGTTTGCGTTTCTTGCTACTATTGGCACATGCTATACAATTTTGAAAGAGATTAGACACATGATGAGAGTGAAGGTTGAGGGAAAGAGTCATGGGGAGAAGGACGTTAGTTTTTCTTCTTCTAAGGTTCACCTTCTTGTAAGGAGAGGGTTGTTGAGGACAAGATGTTATTTTGTCTTCTGGTAAGGGTCACCTCCTTGTAAGGAGAGGATGGTTAAGGAGACACACATCAGAGGAAAGGAGTGAGAGAGAAATAGTTTGTCGTTATATGAACAAAAATCACACACCATTATCTTTATAAACATTTTTGGATTAAAACATTATTTAATCCACATTGTGAAAACACGTGGACATTTCTGTTTCGAGGGAAGGGAGGCAGCGGGGACAAGAGCAGACAGGCTCCATCGGTGGTCTGGAGAGGAGTAGCGCCGACGCCGTTTAGGAGAAAGGAGGGGGTGATCGTGGCAGGGAGAGGAGGAGCCGGCCAATTCCGTCGAGAAGAGGGGAGTGGTCGGGCGACAGCGTTGCGCAAAGGGGAGGCACCATGGAAACGATAATTGTGTGGAGATAGTGAGAGGATTGCCCTGTCGTGCGGCCTCTTTGTGGTGAGTATACCCAGACAAAGAGGCTGCACATTCACTATATTCAAGATAATATCAATTTAGAAAATTGCAGAGATGTGTCTGGGTATTTTGTTTTTGATTGTATGCTCTCATGGAATGGTAATGAATTGGTTTGTCCGGTTTGCACGATGAGTATTATCCGTTGCACATTTTGAGACCTTTCACAAAAATATCGTGCTAACTACATATATTACCCTTGCAGCGTAGTTTTGAGCTAAGGAAGTTCTTGTTATTCTTTGCTTAAATATCGTGTGAATAAAGTTAAAGACAAAATTTCTGATATTGTGCAGAATATCTGAAGGGTATCAAGTAGATGTTAATTTATAAGAGATTATTAGTTAGATCACCGCTCTGTATATATACATTGTCAAATTACCTTTTTATCAACTTATATCGTAAGTGAGGTGGACTTCAATTATTACATGATTGTTACTGGCTATCTTTTCTATACATGTGAAATTTAACATGCATATAATAACTTTTAAAAAATATTTCAAAAGCCCGTGGCAACGCACGGGCTTTCTACTAATGTGGTACAATGTGTTAGAGTTGATGATGATGAGGAGGAGTTATGATTATGACTAGTGACCAACTTGCTAAATGATGTCTCATTGAAGAAAATGATGATCATGAGGAGTTGTTATATGACAGTGATGTATTATGATGATAAATTGTTAATGATATTATGATGATGATGAGTTATTATGTCATTGGGTGAAAGAACCGCGGTTTAGTTTCAAGTGGATGATGGTCACTTTGGATCCATGCACTTGAAACTAATCCACGGTTCTTTCACCCAATGATGTAATAACTCATTCTGATGTAAAAATAATCTCTAAATTGCTACTATATGAAAACTGGTATAATGGCATATGAATATGACATAAAACAAAAAGAAATGCGTAACAATAGTAGTAGCGCGGGTAGGGAGCTGCGCTGCTAGTAACTACCAGTAGCACTCTCTAAAAAAGCGCTACTGCTAAGCAGGTATAGCAGCAGCGCGGGCGAACACACGCTATTGATACACTTTAGTTGTAGCGCCGTATCAGTAGCGAGCCTCCCCGCGCTACTGCTATACCTAAAACCGGCACTACTGCTAGCCTTTTCCCTAGTAGTGTTTGGCTGATTAATCACTGGTGGCCCAATAACTTGTGGGCAAACAGAGCCCAAAATTTTGGCCTGTAACCCCTCCCATCCCCATCTTGCTCGTGAATATCTAGGGTTCGACCAAACAGTATCATATTTTGGTATATTACATAGTTGAGAACATGCAAATATGGTACAATACGTAAAAAACTAGATATATGTTGGCAAGTTCCTACTTAATCTACCGATTAATGGTCGACCGATTAATCCAATTAATAGACCGATTCAGCGATTAATCGCTACTCCCAAGCAGGCCGAGCAGCTACCAGTTACCGATTTCCTGAACAATGATCTTGTCCCACACGCTTGATGCCTCCACTTCCCTCTTGATCTTGTCCTTAGCCTTCTTGTTTTCGTCGGGCTTGTTATTGTTTCTTGGGCAATCATCATCTTCAACGTCATCATCCATGTTGGTGAGTGCACCTCTTTTCGGTGGGGATTCTTTCTCAATCAACTTCCACTTTTCGCTATGTTGATTTTTTTTTCCAACAATGGTCTAGTTAAAGTGACTTGCCACCAGAAGTTCCATGTCCTTGTACCGTTCTTGCACAATTCTCTCCTACAAAATAAAAAATAATGTGATATTGTGCTACCACTTCAACGGCTACGAATGATTTGCACAACTTGGGAAGTGAAAACAAACTCAAGAGGTGCATTGCGGAATTGCTCCAAGCAAGCCCAATGGCTTTAAATTGGCTTGAGCACGTCCCAACGACCTTGGAGTGACCTAGAAAGTGCATTGTGTCATGTTGGGATACTGTTCCATCATGCGGAAGAATTGATCCTCTATCCTTTGACAATACTGCTTGGCGGTTTGGTTATTGCCGGTGCATGCATCAAGGGACACTGCATTCCAGGCCTTGACCAAGATTTGATCTTCCAATTGCGTGTAGTTCTTCGATCTTGCGCGCCCTTTTGGTTGCCCTTGGTCGAACACCCCCTCCTCAACATCCTCCACCTCATCTTCTTCCTCACCATGACCGTGCACGGCACCATCCTTCTTATTGTAACCATACCAATCGGGCCTTGATTGATGTCTACAGTGTTGGCGTCCAACATGTGCGCGAACTCAGCAGTATCATCATGCAAACCGGTGCTACAATGTTGCTCAAAAATTCACGCACAAGCTCAAATGGCGAAAAGTGAAAACAACTAGAAGAATTCGAAGTATCATACATTGCGCCCATTTCGTCGAGCACCTCGGGGGCGGTGGCAGCAACGTCTTCGGTGGGCATGCTACGGGTAGCTCTTGCCGGCGCAATAGGAGGAGGTGTTGGCATGGTAGCTCTTGCGGTGGCCTTCTTGCGTTTCACCCCCGCCACCTTCAGCATCTTCACCGGTGGGGTGGGGTGGGCCGGATTCGCAGAGGCAGCGGCGGGTGCGCGTGCCTTCCCGACGGTGACTGTGGGAGCGCCGCTTTGGACAATGTTGCCCTGGCGCTTGCGCGGAGGGGCGGTGGGAGCTTGAACGACGACGGGGCTGACTTGGCCGGCGGCGAGATCTGCCGGAGTAGCTAGCGCGCGGATTTCCTCCACGGTGGCGGGCAACGGCTGGGAGGTCTCCATGACGGCGGGGAAGGTGGTCCGGAGTGGGCAGAGGGAGATCAATGGTGGCGGAAGGAAAGGAAGAGGGAACTGTCGTGCGGAAAAGTCCCTCCCACGAAATCTCGCTGTGAATAGGGTCAAGCTCGGGTCAGCCTCCCACCCCGTGAATCTAAAAGTTGAGGGCGAAGACTTGCAGCGCCCCGCAAATTTTTTACAGGCCGCGGTCGGATACACTGTTTGTTCGGGCCACTTTTTTGCGCGAAACCAAAAATTTCCTTGGTCCTTGGTCCATTTGGTAATCACTCCATCGGTAGTACGCCTGCCAGATCCTTGGTCCGTCGTCAACATGATCTACTTTCTTTAGGGGCTCAAGGTTGATTACATTTTTCAACACCAGTTCATTTGACCACACGATTCATCAAGGAACCAAACTTCACATATGCATCGTGGATGGAGCAATGTGCAGTACATGCCTTTCTTTAAATTTCCTAGACTATAAGTGTCACCCTCAACTGTAATTGCATGTCTTAAAGACAGCTATAACTTGGGGGCGGAAGTCTTAACCCGCCTGAAACTGCAATGGTACGACTGCAACTATAGTGTCGGTGGGATGTTGGCCAGTTACATGTCCACCACTAGGGTTGCAACTGCACGTGTTTAACCAGTCTGCAACTACAAGGGGTCAATATAACAACAACCTGAAAGGAGGGATGTTGGCGAGTTGCATGTCCATCAATTGCATGTCTGCCACTAGGCATGCAACTTCAAGTGTCGCTCTTGCCTGCAACTCTAAGTGTTCAACATGGGACACAAACTTTAAATTGTCTTCTTTTTTTATCTTTTCCTCTTCTTTTCTAGTCCGCTCTTTTTTGTTTTGCTTTGTCGTGTCGTGTCAGGGCGGTTCCTTTGTGTAGCGTCATGTTGGTCAGATGCAATTAGATAGAGGGGCAAGGGGAGTGTATTTTCTTGTTGTCTGAAACCGGCGGGGTGTGGGAGAGAGGAGCGACTGTGGCATTTACATTTTTCCTCTTTTTCTTTTTTTCTCGCTACAAAAGCAACATGTAAGACAAGATCCTGAGATCCGTGGGGATGTTTTTTCATTGTACAGAGGTTTTTTTTAACAACAAAAAGCTTGTGCGACGTGGATGTTTTTTCATCGTACTGGGTTTTTTGCAACAACAAAAAGCTTGTGTAACATGTGCAGCTTGGGAGAGTGGGGTGCCCAACAGAGGCATATTAAGGACAATATAACCGCACCTAATCTCTGTCCTCAAGCGATTTGAATTTTCGGCCATCCATTTTGCTGATTTGGTCATCTCTGGCCGTTAGGTATGTTGTCCTAAGGGGTTGCTGCTCCGGAGAAAAAAACCGAGTCCTCTGGTGAACTGGGCTGGACAGCCCATTTATCTAACCTAGCACAAACAGCCCAGTAGGGTAGTCGTTGCGCTCCCGTCTCTGGAAAGGAAAGGAAAACTCTTCGATCCTGGGAGGAACTAAGGCCCTCTTTGATTTGCAGGATTTTCAAAACGTGGGAATAGGGAAAATACAGGATTTGAGTGGCATGTCCACTTGAATCCTATAGGATTAGCATAGAGTGTTTGACGCTACAGGAAAAACAAAGGAATTGAAAAAAGAGGTTGGAGTGGATGCTAGATTTTCAATGAAATGTTGTACACTTGATTCCATAGAAAAAAATCCTATAGGATTCAATCCTGTGAATCAAACGACAAATGTAGGAAAAATCCTAAGGATTCTAACCCTCCAAAAGTCCCATGAAATTCCTTTGAATCAAAGGAGCCCTAATCGGGGTTGCGGGCGTCGCCGCCGCCGCACTGTCTTCCCGTCTTCTGATTGGATCCAGCCAAAGCGCGCGGGATCCTCCCCTTCCCTTTACCCCGGCGAGGCAGCCAGGGAGACAACAAAGAGGTTTGAGAGGACGGGGAGATCCTCTCCCCGCATGGCGATGGTGGGCATGAGGCGACACCTCCAGTTTCGGCAACACTCAGACCTCTTCCCCATCTAGGCGCGCCATCGCGATCTGTAGAACGAAGCCCATGCCGAACACCAGTTGTAGGATGAAGGGATTGTTGACGGAATGGATCGTGGTGCGCACTTGCGCTACAGAGGGATTGTTCATCTTCCTGGAGAAACTTCTATCTTGTTAGTGTTTGAGCCGGTTTGTTTAATTTTCTTTTCTTTTCCTATCCATTCTTCTTTGTGTCCTTTGTAGTAGGGAGGTCACCTTGTGCTATTGAAGGATACTGAGAAGATTTTTTTTCTTCGAGAGAACGATACTGAGGAGATATTTGATTCCAATTGGTCTAATTGTTGTCGGTGTTCCCACTCATGGTAACTCCCGCATCCTTGATGAATTAATCATGGAAGGATGGAAAATCTGGAGGAAGGCCATAGTATTGCAGAGTTCCAGTCAGAACCTTGTTTTATTATTCGTTTTTGTAGATTGGATTCAACTACATTGAGACAACACATCATCCGTGGCACAATAACAAATGGCACCAGAGGGTTCCCACCTTGATGATTTTTGTGTGTAACCAATCTAAATATTTAAGTGTTGTTATTGGCAAAATGAAGGCAAGTCATCCATAACTTTGAATTATTCAATTTCTGATATCTTCACGCTTCCTTGTTTCCTGCTATTTGTATGTAACCTTACAAAATTATGATTTGGGAGAGATTTCATTTGCCCGTAATGGTAGTTGCTATTTTTTTCAGGTTTGAGAGGAGCCATTTGTGTGCAACAGTTGCTATTAGTATTTGAATTCGCATATAGATCTGAGAGTTGTGCCATGGTTGTCATTTTCGGAGGGCAAGTTTGTTTAACTTGATATGCGCATGGAGCCATCCTTGGGGACAATGGGGAGCCAGTCAACCTGGTCGAGCGCATTGTTGGTAGGCTCGGGGTTATCTCGGGCATGGTCGACCGCCTCAAGGCCTTCAAGGGCTCCATCGACCTCCATTCAGGTATTATTCATTACCATGATCTAACCCTATGTCATTTACGAGATACCTGTTAAGCTATGGGAACACAATGATAGTCTTGTAACTTCTGCTTTGGCGTTACCTTGATTTTTGATACTTTATGTAAGTCTATATGTATAGGCGCAGCTCTAAGTAGGACAAGGTTGGCCGCTCGCCCTACCTTGATTTCCAGCTACTTTGTTTTACCTATGCAAGTCAGATTGATCGCCAAACAAATCCTGCGAAACAAAACCCTGTTTTATTGGGCCGCAAGCACTGCCATTTTATTGGGCCGTATCTAAGTAGCCACCGATCATGACCCCAGTCCACGGACGTTTGATTTCCTTTGTCCGTTTGTCCGCGTTCCAATTCACACGGGTCGACACAAACTGACGACGATGAACCCCTAGCAGGAATGGCGTAGGGATAGCGGCCAGCAGCGGCGTGGGAGGTCGTCGGCCAGTAGGAGCGCGACAAGCTGAGGTGGCCCTTCCCGTTCATATACCTTATGATATAGATCAGCAAGCGGCCAGTGACTCGAACGCTTTCTTATTCCCACAGGTTTGTAAAGTGTCCCTTTTTTTTGCGGGTGTAAAGTGTCCCTTTTTTGTTTGTGCATAGAATTGATCCGCTCGAA
>NC_057795.1:687799558-687802399 GCF_018294505.1 Triticum aestivum
ATACCATTTCTGCAGGTTTGCAGAGAACAAGGCCATCATTCACCCTTTCTCATTTTATTTTCACTAGCAATATCCGTCCCACTACTTCTAGCGTTCTATAACTTCTAGTTTTTTTTTTTTTTTTGCATTTTAGCCTGTGTCTACTGGTTTGTGTAACACTACCATTTCTCTTTCTTGGTCACGTGGGAAGGCATGTTCCCTTTTCCATAACTAGGCTTTCTTTTTGTTCTATATCGCTTCTTTTTTTTCCTTTAAATATTTCTGCAAAAACAAAAAAGAAAAGAGATAAAAAAATCAACACAAACCAGCCCAAGTCAGTCAAGCCCATCATAGAAAACAACATACAAAGGACAACCGAGGCCGCAAACAAGCCCAGCAAGCAAACATCACAAAACGAGCGACCAGAAATAGCGACAAAAAACAATTAATATAATGCACCGCAGACAACAATATTATTTTTTCTCTCAATAATTATGACATATACTATTTGACTTAGCTCACGACTTTGTTAATCTGATTTTCCTCAAAGATATTGATTTATTAGTTGTGTACAACAGGTGGGTCGACTAATTAAGCGCCCATGTTACTCATGACCGGAGGGTCTCTATAGCAACAACACTGAATCGCGGGATACGGTTTTAGTGGGCCATGGTCCGGCTCACAGGAACCTTTCAGATTCTTTCCAGGAACATTGTCCGCGCATGTCTTCTGACACTCATCTGGGAAGCAGTTCTGGTGTGGCTCGAAACATCCAACTGCACACAGAGGCAAACAAAAAAAATACTCCAACTAATTAATTCGTGTTGGATAATTACGTGTACAAAAATATATACATCTTGTGAAAAACTGACAGACGCTAGTTATTAAGAGAACGTACGTACGTACCATAGACTGAACCTGCCGAGGAGAGATGAAGGGTCGCCATGAGCATGAGAGCCCCCAAGCACACGGCAACAACGCTGTTCTTGGTAAAGACTGCCATGACGACCCAAAAATCTTGATGCAGTGGGCATGCTCACCCTTCGTTGCGTTTATATATAGACCCAAATAGCTAGGCGGAGATCACGGAGTACCAAATAGTTAATGCATTAATTATCGTACAATTAGATAAGAATGGTGGGAATTATCTCGTATTAAATGCATTAATTGTGCGTAAATTAGTATAGGCCTTATCTGGTGCATCAATTTTACTACTATTTGATTTACACGCCAAATATGGTGAATGTACAATTTGTTATCTCGTGTTGGAGCAAATTATTCTTGACTTGCATTCGAGTCCAATATTAACTGCTTTTTTTTAACATAGTACAAAGTACAAACGCATGCGCTCTTATAGACACACCTATATGAATGCAAGCACACACACCCCAACCCCTATGAACACCTCTGAGATACCGAGCCGACACATCATCTTGAGATTCATCAAATCACCATAGACACCTCCGTTGTTGACGAGAGTTTATACGGCCGTTAGGTTCTGATATACTTCGGTTTCTTTCATGCACTTTTCTAGGGAGGCAAACTGTGTCTGTCAAGAGCTAGCTAGGTCCGCGGTTTCGATCTCATGAGCCGCCAACATCAGTTGTAAGAGCATCTACAGGCGGGTGCCCCAAACCGGCCTCAAACGCCCCGGAGGATGGCCTGGTAAAAAAAGCACCCGCCGAAGACGGCTCCTCATACTGGCCCTAAACGCCACGTCAGACCAGACAACCAAAGCCCACCAGAAATTCACAGCTAATCTCCCAAGTCCACAAAACCCACCACCCTCCTCCTCGGCAAGAGCGTCGATGGCAACATTGGAAGCCGAGGCAAGGACGCAGGCAGAGCATGCGATAAGGATGTAGGCGGAGCAGGAGCCAAGGGATGGTCGTGGAGCACGCGACATGGATGGCGCCTGGTGAGTGATCCGGCCAGTGAGTGCTCTGTCACGCTCAGACTTCAATTTTATTTTGGGATGTCCGGATTGTTGAAACATGATTCTTTTTTTTGCTTTGTGCATTGTCGAACTGTTGAATTGTGATGAATGTTTGTGCTATTATCTATGTGCATGAATTGCATGGATTTGGCGATCCACAATCGAGTTGTGCAGCTATCCGCGAGATGAAGGGTTGTCCATCGTTGTTTGTGGACACACGCGCGGGCGTATAGGGGGCATATTTGCCAAGTCCGGCTATAGATGCTCTAAGGTGGATGGTGGACGATGTAACCGTTTTTTGATTTAAAAAAGTTATGAGACTTTGATAAGGATGTATCACAAAAAAGTTGGTCTCTCTTCTCCAAAAGCAACTATAAGATGAAACTTGAGACAGTGGCATAGATACTTTTTAAGGGATAAAGTCGTTCCACTTTATTAAACTTGAATGTTCATGGATATCATTGCATGATCATGAGGAACGCCAAGCCACAAATGTCGGCCTGCTGTAAGCGATAAAGCTGTACTAGCTAAAACAATGAGCCAATGCACTAGATGGATGGGGCTGATCCTATATGACGCGGAGGGCACCCCCCAGCTCCCTGCACGCGTTCTGGGGCGGCCGATGTGGGGCGCGAGGTCACCCAATATTTCTTTCTTTTCCCTTTTATGTTTCATTTTCTATTTTCAATTTTATTTCTTTTTATTTTTCATTTTTTCAATTTGCGAAAATATTTGAAATTAAAATGTTTTAAAATATTGAACATTTTTTGAAATCATGAACATTTTTTAAATCCACGAACAATATTAGAAATCAAGAATATTTTATTGCAAATTCATGAACAGTTTTCGAAATCATGAACATTTTCTAAAAATCACGAACATTTTTCTTTGAAATTCATATTTTTCTTTGAAATAGTGAAAATTTT
>NC_057795.1:687802409-687803548 GCF_018294505.1 Triticum aestivum
AAATTCGTGAGCATTCCTTTAACCTGATTTTTTTTGAAATTGCAAAAGTGTATTTATGAAATCATGAACTTTTTTGAAACCTTGAACATTTTATATATTTGATGAAGAATTTTAAAATTAATTAAGGTATCTTATTTTGTGAACATGCTTTTGAAATCGTGAACATTTTCTGAAAATCATGAACACTTTTTTAAAAAGTCAACATTTTTCAATTTCGTGAACATTCTTTCCACCATGAACATATTTTTTAATTTCTAACAGTTTATTTTTGAAATCATGTACATGTTTTGAAAGAATAAATTTTTTTAAATTTGATAGAAAAATTATACATTTTGTAATTTGTGAACATGTTTTTGGAATCTTGAACATTATTTAAATTCATGAACATTTCTAAATTTTGTGAACATTTTTATGATTTCCTAATTTTTTGGGTCAAAATGCACATTTTTAAAATTTGTGGTACTTTTGTAATCGTGAATTAATGTTATAGAAAACACAAAAACCGAAATAAAAAAGCAAAAACAAAAATATTGAAAAAAATCCAAACCAAGGTGCCGATGGATGGATAGACAGATTGACTTGGTTTGGATTGAAGTCGGCGTTGGGTCAGACAAATCTCCAACGGGCTGACTAGTCAATCTCATCCTCACTCACAACATCCCTAAGAAAATCCTCATTCACAACAAAAGAAAAAAAAACATGTGGGTTTCATATACCACACACACCTTTAATTCTAGTCGTTATTTCACTCATCTTCCTCCTAGAAACCAGACGCAAAAAAATATCAGTTGTGGAGGCACGGTGGACCAAGCCAGAGCAAGGATGGGTGAAGCTTAATACAGACTGCTCCTTCGCCACGTCTGATGTGGCCGGAGCGGGTATGTTCCTGGGGCGTGGATTCTCTACCTTGCCATGGGCAAGGTAGAGAGCTACAGTACCCTGCCTTTGCCCCACAACCGTTGGATCGAGGGGGGGGGGGGTCCAGATCGGGTGAAACACTGTAGCACGCGCACTGTTCGTCGGCACTGTTTGACGGATACTGTTTGAACTGTAGCACGGGTACTGTTCCATCAAATCTGGCTGGTCTGTTCGCGATCCAATGGACAAAAGAGGGGGAAGGCAGGGTTACTGTACCTCTC
>NC_057795.1:687912215-687928875 GCF_018294505.1 Triticum aestivum
TGTTGGTTATTGACCGGAGAGTCGTCTCGGTCATGTCTGCTTGTCTCCCGAACCCGTAGGGTCTACACACTTAAGGTTCGGTGACGCTAGGGTTATGAAGATATGTATATGCAGAAACCCGAATGTTGTTCGGAGTCCCGGATGAGATCCCGGACGTCACGAGGAGTTCCGGAATGGTCCGGAGGTAAAGAATTATATATAGGAAGTGCTATTTCGGGCATCGGGACAAGTTTCGGGGTTATCGGTATTGTACCGGGACCACCGGAAGGGTCCCGGGGGTCCACCGGGTGGGGCCACCTGTCCCGGGGGGGCACATGGGCTGTAGGGGGTGCGCCTTGGCCTAGATGGGCCAAGGGCACCAGCCCCTATAGGCCCATGCGCCTAGGGTTTCCACCAAGGAGGAGTCCTAGTGGTGGAAGGCACCCCTAGGTGCCTTGGGGGGGAGGGAAACCTCCCCTTGGCCGCCGCCCCCCTAGTAGATCTCATCTACTAGGGCCGGCGCCCCCCCCCTTGGCACCCCTATATATAGTGGGGGGGAGAGGAGGGATTTCACACCAGCCCCTGGCGCCTCCACCTCCCCCCGTTACGTCTCTCCCTCGTAGTCTCGGCGAAGCCCTGCTGCTGTGACGCCCTGCATCCACCACCACGCCGTCGTGCTGCTGGATCTTCATCAACCTCTCCTTTCCCCTTGCTGGATCAAGAAGGAGGAGACGTCTCCCGTCCCGTACGTGTGTTCAACGCGGAGGTGCCGTCCGTTCGGCGCTGGTCATCGGTGATTTGGATCACGTCGAGTACGACTACATCATCACCGTTCTTTTGAACGCTTCCGTGCGTGATCTACAAAGGTATGTAGATGCATCTAATCACTCGTTGCTAGATGAACTCCTAGATGATCTTGGTGAAACGAGTAGGAAAATTTTTGTTTTCTGCAACGTTCCCCAACAGTTTTCTCATTCACCCTGATTCATACGGGTTGTTTTTCTCCTGGTTCTCGGATTATGGGCTGGCGTTAGTGGATTCGGGCATTTCCAAAGAGGACCCGTAAACCTCACGCAATAGTCCATCGTCCGGACTACGTTGTCCGGACCGCGGAAGCCATTCAATACCGACCTGTATCAGTCTGCGGGGCGGTCCGAAGGCGACTTCTTCCTATACCGGAGACAAAAGTAGGGGAGGTTTGCGGGAGTCCGGACCGATCCCAGGCCGGTTTCAGACCGCCCTGGCCCACCAACTAAAACCTCCACTCTCCTACGCACGTTCCCTGCCGGTACCAACTGCCCGCCTTCATGCCGTTGTAGAGCGCATCGCTCCGCATTGAACACGGCTCAGGGCGGACGCGACCTCTCACTGCCTCCACCATTGAAGCGGTGTGCCAACTCCTCTCCAACAAGGAGATCCAACTCCTCTTGAACTTCCGGGGTTGGACTAACACCTAGTGCCAATTAAACCCACATGGGCCCTTAGAGATTTTCAGAAATTGCTAGATGGGCCTAAAGCCCACCCCATATTTCAGCAATGGCCACCTTGTGGCTAGAGCGCGAACGGCAAGCAGGGTCAACTTGGTTGAGCATGGCCGAGGATGCAGCAGGCACGGTCGAAACGGCATGAGGCGCAGGGAAGCGAAGACGGTCACACACGGGAGGAGCCAAGGGAGGCACCGGGCCGAGCCTATTCTTAGCAATACCACGGTTGTGAATGACTGACTTTTTCAATCCTTTCGACCTTGGTTTCGTAGGAGCAAGTCAGTAAGGTTGAGAAATGGAACCATCTGATTTGATTCGTTCCCAATAGCCATGAGATGATCATCTTAGGGTGATCCTTTTGTCAACGGATGCTCCTATTACACTCGTAGTCTCTGAAGGATGAGAACCCACTATGTAGCATCTACATCGATAATTCAACCCGGCACTAATTTCTGGGGTTTTGGGGCCACTCCTTGCCGAAATGGCCCGGTAGCTCGCAGATGATGCAGTGGATGGGGTCGCGGCAATCCTTCCGGTGGAGGTGCTTGCTGAGGCATCTGATGCAGCGCCCTCTGAAGCGGCTTAAGAAAGCATTGTGGCCTGGATCTGCATTGAAGCCCCTATAACTTGATATTGGCTCTTTCTAAAATAGGATTCTATCATGCCTAAAATGTTAATCCAACTAGAGATATACACAACAGATATGTTTATTCACGTGCTAATTAAATTTTAGAAAGCATAACACAACTTGTAGATGTACAACCTACGAGTACTACATATCTTGGGCATGGACGCATGGTGGCCAACATCAATCTCACTCCATACACATCTTCTTTAGACCCTACCTACGTCGTGACGTCGATGCCACCATCAATCTCGACCTCAGTAGCGACAGGCACCGTCGTTTCTCCCTCCTCCGTGCCATCGTGCCCGATCGAGAGCCCCTGGTGGCGCAGCCGCAGCAGCACGCCGTCGAGTATGCCTGCCACCCGCGTCGCCGCGACGAGCTGGGGAAAGTGCCCAACGGACTCGACAATCACCACAGCCACGTCTGTGCCTGCCTTCGTCATCCTCCGTTCCATGTACTCTACCACGACCGGGGGTGCGGCGAAGTCATGACGCACCCCGACGATGGTGCACTGTGCTGGCACGGCGTCGAGGGCCGGGCGCTGGTCGCCGAGGAAGATCATCCTGGCCACCCCGAGAGCCACGGCCGGGTCCATGGCCAGGAAGCTCCGCTCCAGGGGCTCCACGGTTGCGGCCGCCATGTCGTCGGCAGCGCCCCCGGCGGCATTGGGGACGAAGCCCTTGACCCAGGCTTGGAAGTCGGACTCCATGGCCCCCAACATACCGTGGATGGCCGCCTCCTCGAAGCCGCCCACGTACCCTTCCTCCTCCGAGTTGATGTACCTGAAAGGCATTGAAAAATAATTTCTCATTTTGTCACTTAAATACACCGAGAGTTCATTCAAATGGACTTTGTCACGAAACCAGCTTCCACAGCAGTTGAAAGTCAAACCATGCATGCACCACGGGTAGTCACAGTTTTCCCAGGGTAAATCGATCTGGTGTTGCTAATTCTAAATCGCCATAGGAATTTTTAACTCCATATAATTTTTGAAACGATTTAACTCCATATAGATTTCTTAAAAGATAAACACATTCTGAGTTTAATGAAAAATACAACTCACGGCACCTTTTAGAATCGATTTAGACATAGAAAAAACTCAGTGGACTCAAATGGATATACTACTAGCTAGTAGGTGGTACTACGGGAGGGAACTTTTGGTCTATGGGTGTATATACACCCTATATGTAAAAAAAAATTTAGTAATTCAACCAAAAGTCGAAAATTCCTGAAAATATTTTTGAAATAAACTTGACCTTCCATTGTACTCGTGAGGAAATAAATCCACAAAAAAAATATCCCCTTGACTTCTTTTCAAAAAAGACAAATTTTTGGCTAAAATAGTGTGAATAGTGACCTATAATAGCAAATAAATTTTGTCTTTTTTGCTGTGAAGTCAACTTTTTTTTCTCATCCAGACTTTTTTACTAGTGCAAAAGTAAGTCAAGTGTTTTGTCAAAATAGTTCTTACCTATTTTGACTTTTTATTAAAATAATAAAAAAATCCCATATAGGGTGTATATACATGCATGTTCCAAAGTGTATTTCCCGTGGTACTACTAGATATTTTTGAGCGACATGTGTTGCCATGCCACGTCTCAATCGACCGTAGTTATTAGGCGGCCGGCACCCGGCGGTGATGCACACAATTTGGCGCCATGAGGAAGGAGATGAGTGGACAGAATAGATTTCCCCTTGGCTACGGCGACCGTGACTTGTGCATGTAGGCTCGCCGACGTGGACATGGCAATAAATCCGAAAAGGCTAGATAGATCACAAGTTGCCGTGCGTGCACGGTGGCCGGCGCGCGCAGACAGACGCCGCCGCCGGCGACATGCGTCGATAGATGGACCTCCGGCGCGCGCGGTCGATGTGTGATGTGCCGTACGTATGCATGCACGGATGACGCAGAGATCCACGTAGGTGCTTACCTTGGGGAGGCGCAGAGGAGGAGGAGGTGGGCGAAGAGGTCGGGTCGCCGGGCGGCGGCGATGCAGCCGACCATGGCGGACATGGAGTGCCCCACCAGCACCGCGCCGCGGACCTCCCTCTCGTCCATCAGCGCGATCAGGTCGTCCGCGAACCGGCCGAACGTGTACCTCGCCTCGTCGCCGTCCTCGTCGGCGCCGGCGGTGAAGTCCCAGTCGAAGAGGAGCACCTGTGTCCAGAAGCCGGCCGGTCAGCTACCGGTTTAATCACCGACGTAGGCACCACATGCGCATGCCCTGTGTGCGAACGTACCTTGTTCGCTTTGGTGATGGAGGGCAGGATCTTGTCCCAGGACGCCTGGTCCATGCCGTAGCCGTGCGCCAGCACCACCGTGCCCCCCTCGCCGCCGGCGACGACCACCTCCCTCGCGTTCGCGCACCACCGCCGCATCCTCGATCGCCTCCTCAACTCAACCCCAAGCCTACTTGGTTCCACTCGCGTCTCCTCTCGTGCACTTGCACATGTGGGGAGAAGGAGATCGATCGGTGGTGTAACTTATAGAGGTAGACCAGCCGTCCCCATGTGGATGTGGTGGGTGATGTGCGCGTCAGCTAGCGTGTGTATACAAAATCCGCTGGGTGTGCCCCGACCGGCAGCCAGGCACGAGCATCCAGAAGAAGGGTAGGAAAATGGAGATTCCGTTCACTAGCCTGGAAAGTGCTTCTTTGTCGTCTATCAGACCTGGCATGAACTGGCGAACTCATGGCCGGTTGGTGCAAAGTCGTACTCTCCTACACGTACATGTCATCCTCCGACGACAATTGACACAACAGAAATCTAGTTAATCAGATTCGGGTGGAAATTTACGCTTTACTTCGCGTCGTTTGGAAAAGTCAAACCTGACGAAAATTCTATGTTTTGTAAGTTATCTTCGAAACCATCAGCTGGATTCATACTTGGTCGTTACTTTGCAAACAGGATGGGGGGCTGTTCTTTGTGCAACTGATGGGAGATGATCTCTTAGGATTTGTTCGGTCGATTTTGGTTCACGGCTTACTAGTAGGATTTGTGATGCACAAGCATTATTTACTACTCCCTCCGTCCCGAAATATAAGAACGTTTTTTACACTGTACTAGTGTAAACAACGTTCTTATATTTTGAGACGGAGGGAGTACTCTTTTCTTTTGGGAAGCTCTATTCATAGGTAACTGGAAAAACAAGTCATCAGTCACTTCTTATATGAACCGTCTGATCTTTATTCAACCGCCCAAAACAAATCTAGTATTGTTCATCTTCAACCTCCCTTCCTTCTTCCTCCTCTCGATCCCCGGCCTACCCCGCCGCATCCGCCGGCCTCTAGCACCCCCGCCTGCGGGTGTTACGGTGCGTCGCGCTGCCCTCCCCTCGACCTCCACCCACCTTTGTTGCTAGCCGCCGCCCTGGTCATCTCTTTAAGCCCCGCCACACGAATGGAGAACTCCGGCGATCCCTTGCACCCCCATCCCTAAGATAGATAATGGGGCATTACTTCACCCTAAGATAGATGGTGGGGCTGGCTCTTCTCGGGCGAGCTTGTTTCTTCTCCAACGAGGTCTGGCCAACAGGGAAGAAAGAAGGAGAAGGAAGGGAGAAGGAGAAAAGCGACTACGTGAAAAAGAAAATTAGGCACCTAAGAAATAGCAAATCCATTTTCTCTTTTATTGCCGTTGAGGCAACCATGTGTGTGCCAGTTTATCTTATGAACTTTATTGCACTTGGATAATCAACTTTGAGATAATCAATAAAAGGCAGCGTGCATCGCGATGCAGACGCCGGAAGGGCTACCATCTTTTTGTAAGAAGAAAAAATCAAGATTATCAAGGTTTCATCTAGTAATTAAGAGAAACCGCCGGCCAGTGCTGCTGATTGACATTGAGGTACCAACCGATGATCACTGTTTATGTGGGTATGATGAGCGACGGATCGAGCCGTTTCAATTCTAAAAGTATAGACGATGTGCCTAGTTAACCAACCGAGAAAGTGACCATCAATTAACCAACTAAATGATTTCAAAAGATGAACATGACCGGGCTGCAATTCGTACTAATACTTATTGTTTAAGGATCATGAGCTAATCTATAGAGACAAATTAAGAAGGCAGATAATCAGCGATGTTCATCCGTGAGACAAAGAGGAGGAAAGGATATGCACCCGTCAAATCAAATCAATAGCTAGGTAGCTGATTAGTTTTTTTTAGCATTAGTACAGACACAAGCGCTCATATACACACGCATACACTCATTCCTATGAACGCACACACGCACACCCTACCCCTATGAGCACCTCCGAGTGACTGAGCCGGCATATCATCTTAAGATTTACGAAGCCATCGTAGGCGCCTCGTCGTCGACGGGAACGTCTCCTCCCACTGAAAGCGCATTGCCGGAAATCCTGAAATAAATTCAGGAATAATGCTATCACCAGGATTTGAATCCTGGTGGGTTGGGGATACCACTGTCCATCTAACCATCTCAACCACAGGTTGATTCGCAGGTAGCTGATTAGTTGTTGGGTATGGAGATAAGAGTCTCGTACAGCCACATAAATTAGATTACAAAAGCTGGAGAGAGTGGACGTTGGAGAACATGCGAGAGATATGGTGGATCAAGTCCTGTCTGTATGTCACCGCAAGTTGCCAAGTTGTTGTAGTCGTCGTCTATCCGGCTGATGCACGCTCGTCCAAAACTGAACTTTTCGTGCATTAAAGAGGCACCGGCCGGCAGGCCAGCGTTTTTGGCCGCAATCATACAACAGTCGTTTATATACATTTTGGTTGACGGTTGAAGAATTGCAGTAGTGCTAGTGCTCAATCATGCATCCTCCCAACCACCATGTGCGTCACGACTTAATCGTTATTTTTTATGTAGTCTCTCTCACGAGTAATGAGCTTTTTGAGTTTTTGCATAATAATGGACAACTTCAACTATGAGTTTTTTTTCGTATAATAGGACTAGACCCCCTAGAATCTTAGCGAAATGATACGTGGCATGGAAATTTTTTGCGAGAACACGAAATAGAAATCCTAAATGCTCGTCAATATGATATTGCATGATATATTGGGGGTATATATATTTCAAAATTCACCACCCATGCAATAATACGGCTTATATCTGATTAATAATTTCGAATTCTTGGTCTAACTTTTCTTTTTTCTTTACCCTCTTGCAAGGCGACTAGGCAAAGCCTTCCTCCCCTTGATCTCTACCGGCGAGCTCGTGGAATCGCCTTCCCTCCGCTTGTCGCTCGGGCGGTGGCGGGGAAGGGATTTCTCGTGCCTCGTCTCCGGCTAGTAGATGTGTAGGGTTTTAGTTCTCGCAGTGGCGGTGTTTGGACGGATGGCGGCACTTCTTCTTCGAGTCAGTATTCTGAGCTCCGATCCTCCTCAAGTTCGTTCACTGGGATGAATTAGACGGAGGTCCGGCGTAGATTCCTGCCAACTCCTCGGGGCGGCGAGGTTAGTGTTTCTCGCCATGCGTACGCAAATACGGTATTTGGTGTCAAATTTTCAGATCGAGTCAAGGATTCAACGGCAATGACTGCGGCTCCGGGACGCTGTTCCTTAGCGGCATGTGCACGAAGACTTTATGGTTGTCGTCAACAAGGTCAGGCCGGCTTCGGTATAGGAGCGGCGATAGTGGCGCGTCCGCGACTCGTTCTCGCGGTGGCAATGCTCGTTCGGTGGTTCATGGACCTTGATGTAATTTTTATTATGTTTGAGGTGTTTTCTATTTCCGTTGAATCTTTATTTTAGATCTGATCTTTTCGGGAAAAAAAAAAGAATCTCAGTCTAGATACGGACGGCTAAATGCAGCACCGCGAAATGAATGAAAAAATCACAACAAATACTAAACTATTTTGGGGCCTGGGTAGGGGTAATTAAGTCAACTCAGAAACCAGCTTGGGTGACTTGATTTTTTCCGAACCGTCGGCCAGCTGGTCTTCTTCCAGCTTCCGCCCTCTCCTATTCATCGTCTTTCTCAAACCGGCCACGACCACCGGCTGAACCGACAGCCTCCGTCACCCGTGCTCCCGCGCCAACCTCGCCACCCCGTCCTCCCCTCATCACCGCCCATGAATGTGCTGGCGCTACCCCTGACGATCCCTTTAAACCGGTGCACCACCAGATTTTTCCAACAAGCGTGCCCCCCTCCGGCCCCCGTTACCCAAACTGCCAACCTTCCTACTTTCCTCCACGAGCTCGCCTCTGGCTACGGCTTTGGCGGCCTCGGTGCTACGCCTCATCGTCTACTACTTTCTCCGTTTAATCAACCGAAATAAATTTAAAAAGCAGGCAACTTGAGTTTTGCTAGACTGATTAGTTTGACACCCTAATATCGTAAGAAATATATCACCCCGCTAGACGTCCATCCAACAGGTGGGGTTCTCCATGCGTGTGATTAGTTTCAATCATGCACGCATCTACTACCTCTGTCCGAAATTACTTCTCGTTCAAATGAATGTATATAGCACTGCGTCTAGATACTATGATGACTAGGTAAATAGATGATAGCAGCAAAGAAGCTGTAGGCTGCAAAGGTCAAAACGCTATAGAGCTCCACTTGCATGCCCGATCCATACGTTGTTTTCCACGTACGACTATATAGTGCAAAGGTGAAAACGCTATATAGTTCACTGTTTACACGAGGAGAGGGATGGTTGCGTGCGTGCATGCGTGCGTCCCATTGATTTTGAAGTCAGCTCGATCGAGCCTTAGCGCCCGAGCAGATGCATGTGTACACGTACGGAGCACGTACGGCGCAGTTATTCGACGGCGGCAGCGGCGGCGAGACGACACGCGCGCTCGCCGGAGCCAGCTAGCGTGCACATGCATGCATGTGCCTCTAGAAGCTTCCTTCGTCCCCGTGGTGTAAACGTACATGGGATGGAGCTGGCTGGGGGCCTTGCTGCCGGATTGTGTGGCGCGGCGAGCTCTCTGCGTCGTCGTCGCCGTTGCCGTCGACGTCGCTCGAGTCATTCATTTCATGGTTGGTCCAAAGCGATCTATGGCTAGCTGGCGCCGGCCGACATCTCTACCATGGCACGTCCGTGCGGGCGCCGGCCTTCCCGTTGTCCCCGTCGACGTCCGTCCTCTGGCCAAGGCTTGCTCAATGTCGCCGATCCTGCTTTCGCACGCACGAGCCTGTCACGGAAGATATTTGTTCGGCACAGGATCTCAACGAGGCATCCATCGATGGCTACGGCGCAGGATCCATCGTTCGGTCGGTCGGCTTGCATGCATGCGTTTTTGTATTACTTTTTTTTTTTGCGGAGAGTTTTTTTATGACTCATTATTTGCACGGATGGCCGTAGAACAAACGTCAAGTATTTCCAATCGGATGTAAGGCCAACCCCACCACGCGACCCAACCGGACGTCCGTTTTACCCATATTCTGTCCGTTTGGGTAGGGCGATGGGGTCGTATCCGGGCCTGTCCTGGAATGCGGTGGCCGTGCGCCCAGCACGCGCCCGCATCCTTTGCCCCATACTGTCCGCCTTCGTTTTCAAACAACAACGTTTCAAATACCAGCGGCCTAGTTCACGCCAGAGGCCCTAGTTCACGCCCGGCAACAAAGTCAGCGGCCTACACGTCTTCGCCGGCAACACAGCCGGCCTGCAAAATAAATAGTTTTGTTCCCCGGCAACACAGCCAGCGGCCGGCAACACAGCCAGCCTTCCAAATAATCAGTTTCTCACCGGCACACAACCAGCGGCCCAGCGGGCGGCACCCATGCCAGCCTCCAAAAAAGAACGGCCACGGCCGATCGAACGACCTAGTTCAAGCCGTCGGCGTCAAACATCTTCTTCTGCCTGGCCTCGAACCAGCTCCTCGTCTTCTCGCTCATCTTGGTCAAGTCCACGCTCATGATCGCAAGGGCCACCTCCTTCGCTTTGGTTGCGGCATTGGTGGCCTCGATGTCGAGCTACCTCTGCCTGGCCTTGACGTTGGTGGCCTCGATGTCGAGCTGCCTTTGCCGGGCCGCCTCCTCCATGTCGATCTTCCGTCTCTTGGCCGCCTCCTCCATCTCAAGCTTCTTCCTTTGAAGCTCTAGGTATTGCTTCATTTGCTCGTCCTTGCTTTGCCGCTTCTTCTCGTCCCTCACATTCTTTTGAGACATCATGCCATGCAACGTCTCATGCAAGGCCATGGATGAGGCATCACGTATGTCGTCCACCTTGGAGTTGGTCTTGCCCCTCGGCCTCTTCAACGCCTCGCCATCTCCACCTCCGGCGAACTTGGTCGTCTTCTTGCCTCTCTTCCTTTGAACTTCACGGTATTGATCCTTAAACTTAGGGAAATTGTTGATGATCGTCCAACAATGCGTAAGAGTGAATGGCTTGTCATTGTGCCGGGCCTTGAATGCTTCCAAAGGTTGAAATGCCTACACCACAAGATCAACAAGGATTGGACATGCAAACATATACAAGGTCAAAGTCTCATGGCCGTAGCAAGGAAAGGACTAGGATGAGGAGAGCATACCATGTCCCCAACGCCGAGACCACTCACGGGCCGTGCTTCAACGCTCTTAAATGCGGCGCAATACTTGTTGCACTCTTGTTGGATGAACAACCACCTCTTTTGAATCGAGGTGATGCCACGGTTGCTTGTGATTTGGTAGGGCGCAAACATCTTCCTTTCATGGAAAGTTTTGTGGACTCTCGTCCAAAAAACCAGGCCCTTTGTTGCACGCCCGTCCTCGGATCTTGGATAATCTCCATCCAACATTGGCAAATCAACTTGTCCTCCTTTTGTGTATATGAACCCGTGTGAATGCTCTTCCTCCTCTTTTGTGCTTCCGCTCTTTGGGTGAGCTCGTCGATGAACAATGGCTCGCCACTAATATCAATGTCATTGCCTTCTTCTTCATCACCATCACCTTTGACATAGATGTCATCGTCTTCCTGCCACGAGTCACCATGGTCATAGTCAGCATGGTCGTCGGCCTCTTCATCGGCAACGAACTGGGCGCGGCCATCCTGACTTTGGGTCTCCTCGGGATCGTAGGAAGGGACATGCCCACCCTCGTAGATCACATCCTCCATGAACTGGTTGTAGAAGGGGTCGTCGACCGGTGGCGTTGGTGTTGGCATTTCATCGAACAAGACGCGGGGGGACGGCATGGTGCCCGTAATCGGCGGCCGTGCTTACTTTCTTTGCATCTCGACGGCCGGCCGGCCGGCGATGCTGGACCCAGGGGTGACGTTGAGGTCGATGACGGCCGGCGGGCGCGGGGTGGACGGCGCGATCAGGCTCACGTCCGACGACCCCGAGAAACGGGTCTGGCCGTCGTGCCTTGGCGGGGGAAGCCGGGCGACATAGGCGTGGTCTGCGACGTCGGCGACTGGCAGTGTAGAGGCTGGGCGACCGACGAGCCTATGCTCGCCGGACCGACGGCCACTGCAGAGAAATCGGTCGGACGACAAATGCAAGCATTAGGAGGGTGTGCGCTTTGTTGACAATGGCGTCCTTCTCCTCGACCTCGGCCTTGCGCCGCACGGCCACCATCACAGCACGCTCGGCGCGAACTTGGCCGCGGCGGAGTTGTCCTGAACGATCGCCCTCCGGTTCCTCCTCTTCGCCGATTCCGTGTTCAACTTGGCCATCTCCTCCGGCGTGCACTCCGACCGCGGCTTCCTTGGCACCTTGCCTTTCTTCTTCTTGGCCATTCTGGGCGGGTCGACGGCCAGGCCACCGGAGTTCGGCTGGGCGTCGGCCATGGATGGGGGAGGGAGGGGGACGGCGGGACGTGGGAGGTTTTGGGGGAAAATGGCGCCAAAGGGGGCGCGGGGGGTTTTGCTTTGTGTCACCGACAGGCGGGCCAGGGGTGGACAAGCGCGCGCGTCCCGCCCGTCCGCGCGCTATCCGTTTCACCCAAAAATCGCGCGCTGTCCGTTTCACCCCAAAATCATGCACTGTCCGTTTCACCCCAAAATCGGCGCAAACTTGGGCCAGGGGTGGGTCGAAAGCGGACACAAAACAGACAAAAGTCTGTTTGCTCCCGCGCGCTGGGCCACCCGGTTCATCCGTTTTACCCCAAACGGACGCGCGGACAGGATGGGGTCGCGTGGTGGAGTTGGCCTAATATTTGATAAGAAGTGGGTTTGACAATATTTGTGTTTTTCCTCAAAAGTACAAATTCGAAAGACTTTCTGATTCGGCTTGCTTGGACTCGAAGAAGCATGCTCTGGTTTCTTTTTTTAGGCAAACATGCAAAGCTTTTATTTAGACGTTACAATGTTTATAGGGAGAAAGACAAGATCATCAGTTTGGCCTAACCAGACATGATAGCCAACCCTTAAAACTAAAGTGTGCTTAGCAAGACTATGGGTGACTATGGGCCTCCACACACTACTAGAGAAAATCTTATACATAGAGGTATAGCAGTAGCGCTGGTCAAAACTAGGCGGTACTGTTGTTTAGTAGTAGCGATTTTCACAAAAGCACGCTACAACTATAGTTGTAGCAGTAGCGCGTCTGCGCGGAAAAGCGCTACTACTATAATTTCCGGTAGGCTAGGAATAGTAATAGCGAGCCTGTGTGAAACACACTGTTGCTAAGTTCGTTCTAGCAGCGTGTTTCTATGGTAGAGCGCTACTGCTAAGAAAAAAATAAGTATAAAAATAAATGAAAATGAAAGAAATAGAACAAAGAGAAGTGAAAAAAAAGAAAAAAGGAAAGAAAAAGGAAAATAAATAGCTACTTTAGCAGTAGCGCTTTTCTGTTCATGCGCTATAGCTAGTTTAGCAATAGCACTTTTCTGTTCACGCGCTATAGCTAAGTTCCTTAGATAAAAGGAAAAGAAAAAGGAAAATAAATAGCTACTTCCTGTAGCAGTAGCATGTTTTAGTGGAAATCGCTATAACTAACTTAGCTATAACGCGTTTTCCTTTCCAGCGCTACTACTAGTTTGACTTAACCACACGTCCACTCAAAATTTTCCTAAGTCCTTTTCCCCCTTTCCCCTTCTCCCCCACCGTCCGTCGCCCTTGCATCCCTGTAACCGTTCCCCCGAGCCGCCGTCGATCGCCCTGCGCCCGAGCCGCGCCCCCCGGAGCCACCATCGTCTGCTCCTCGCCGCCCCTGCTCCATTCTCGCCCCTGCCGCTGTTATCGTCATCGCAGCGCCCCGGAGCTAGCCTCATCTGCTCCTCGCCGCCCATGCCTCCCCGCAACCGTTCCCCTGAGCCACCCTCAACGCCCTCCTCTCTGTAAGCCCCACCCCTCCTATCTAGGTTAATTAACTTAGGTGAAGTTAGTTATGAACCCTATGAATTAGCAGTTGTGGTACTAGTAGATGTTAATTAGATTAACTTAGGTTAATTAGGTTAGGGAAGTAGAGCAGCAGCATATAACAGGATCCTAGGAATTAACTTAGGTTAATTAAGTTAGGGCAGTAGTGGTACTAGTAGATGTTAATTAGATGCTTTTATTTAGGGAAGTAAGGGTTTACTAGGTTACACTACAAGAAATATGTCAACTAGTGACCTTTTATCAGTGACCCTGGAAGAATTGGTCATAGATCTATGACCATTTCAGACCAATTGGTCAAAAGCTATTCGAGGGGCTCCAAACCCTAAACCATTGCGACCATTTTGGTCAGAAATGTCATAATTTCCTTACACGAAAAGGTCACAAAGCAAACAGTGCTAGTCCGCTGCCTTATTTCTAGTTGTTAATGACCAATATAGATGGTCATAGCCTTGTAGATTGTGGTGGGTTGTGATGACTAGGCGCCATCTCATCAGTTTTGCCTATGTGTCATGTCCATGTGGCGATTTTTGCCCTAGGTTGTGAAGCAACCTATATTTCTGTTATTCCCAAAATTCCCAAAAAAAATCTCATAAATTCTTTGGGTCATATCTTCGTCAAATATGTAAAAACCTTCCTTGTCTAGTTCAAAAATAATTCAAAAATATTCATTTTCCTATTCTGATTAGAGCAGCGCTTTGTGAAGGAAGTACCACCTTGGCATGTCCAAATGGTATCCATTTTCTACAGTGCTTTCCTATGCCCAAATAACCATCCTCCACCAAATGCTAGCTCAATCCATTCATTATTTTGAGCCCAGCTTCAACATTCATATTTATGTCCAGTGTGGTACTTTGTAAAGCAAGTACCACCTAGGCTCCTCCTTTTGAGGTGAAAATTTGTGAAGACGATCTTCTTAGTAACTGATCATCCTCAGCCAAAACTCACGCCCATTAGCCATGTGCATTTCCCGTACCGCAAATCAAACACTTGGCTGCTTATTCATGTTTGAGCATCGATCGGTCTCCTCATGAGAATCTTATGTTGTGATTTTCTTCCTAGCACCTACCTGGGGAGTGTCCAACCTACTAGACATGCCTAGGCCGCCCAGAACACATGGCAACGCCACGGTCACGCGGTGACCACGCGGCGGGCATGCGAGCTTACGCACTCTAGAGTTGGGGCCCTCGGCCACCATCCAAACCTCGATGTCTCGCCATCAAACCATGTATTTCTGATTAAATAGATTCTTATTTAACTATAAATGATTTTTGGAAAAAATAAAGAGCAAACTATGAGGCAGCTGTAGTTCAAATTTGACCCGTTTCCAACTGAATCAATGGCAATTTGTCTTTTTCACAAGAGGTGGATCAAAACTTTTTTCACCCAACCATTTTGTCAATTGTGCATTATATATGGCCTAGTATTTTATAAAATTTATTTGGTCCATTTTTGCAACAATTATTTGGTAGTTTCTTCACAAAAAAGAACTCCTTTTGGGCACTCGGAAAATGAAAAATGAATTTTCCGTGCAAAGAAAATGAAAACTTCCTTACGCAACATTGTTTGGAATTCCAAGATGTACCCTTGTGCACAATATGAGATCATTTGAACAAACTATGCCATGAATGTGGCCATAAGATTGATCATTTGGCTTGAAAGCCATTGATCTCTACACGTGATAGCTCGTTTCTGAGAACACTTTTTTAAAATAATTGCCGTATTACAAGTTTGTTATTTTTCCTGGAAACTTGGCCACATATAATGACACAATGCGAAGGTTTCCCGATTTTTTGAATTTTTTATGCCCGTTTCAAAATGCGGTCAAAACGGCGGGAATGACCGTTCCTAGCTAGTGGTTGAATCTTGGATTTTTTTGGTGTTTCTCTGATTAATAGGTACTTATGTAACTAGAAATGATTTTTGGAAAAAATAAATAGCAAACTATGAGGCACTTGCAGTTCAAATTTGACCCGCTTCCAACTGAATCGGCGGGAATTTGTCTTTTTCACCAGAGGTGGATCAAAACTTTTGACACCCAACCATTTTGTTAATTGTGCATTAAATATGACCTAGTATTTTATAAAAATGATTTGGTCCAATTTTGCAACAATTATTTGGTAGTTCCTTCACAAAAAAACCTCCTTTTGGGCACTCGGAAAATGAAAAATGAATTTTCCGTGCAAACAAAATGAAAACTTCCTTAGGCAACATTGTTTGGAATTCCAAGATGTACCCTTGTGCATAATATGAGATCATTTGAACAAGCTATGCCATGAATGTGGCCATAAGATTGATCATTTGGCTTGAAAGCCATTGATCTCCACACGTGATAGCTCGTTTCTGAGAACACTTTTTAAAAATAATTGACGTATTACAAGTTTGTTATTTTTCTTGGAAACTCGGCCACATATAATGACACAATGCGAAGGTTTCCTGATTTTTTGAATTTTTTTGAATTTTTTATGCCTGTTTCAAAATGCGGTCAAAACGGCGGGAATGACCGTTCCTAGCTAGTGGTTGAATCTTGGATTTTTTTTGGTGTTTCTCTGATTAAATAGGTACTTATGTACCTAGAAATGATTTTTGGAAAAAATAAATAACAAACTATGAGGCACTTGCAGTTCAAATTTGACCTGCTTCCAACTGAATCGGCGGGAATTTGTCTTTTTCACCAGAGGTGGATCAAAACTTTTTACACCCAACCATTTGGTCAATTATGCATTAAATATGTCCTAGTATTTTAGAAAATTGATTTGGTACAATTTTACAACAATTATTTCTTAGGTCCTTCACAAAAAAACTCATTTTTGGCACTCGGAAAATGATTAAAAATTGGTAGAAAGATCAGAAATGCTTACAAATTGGTCCTTATCCATAAAATTTAGTATAACTCTAGTAAAAATTTGTGTTGTTCCCTTTTGCAAAAAAAAATTGATAGCTACTTCACAAAATCACTCTATTTTTAGTACTTCAAAACTATTTTAAATCACTGATTTTCTAAACCAATGAGAACTCTTCCCACGGATCGATGACATGGCGTCCATCCATCCATCCATCCATCTCTACATCCCACATCCATCCATCCACCCGCAGCCCAAACCCTAGCTCAGATCGCCCTCTTCCCCCCATCTCATCGCTGTCGCCGCCCCCCTCTCGATCCACTCCTCTCCCTGCCCATAGCACCCTTCCGCCCCGACCGCCCCAACCCGACCCAAACCCTAGCTCACCCACCGCCCCGACCTCCGCTCCGCTCCGCTCCAGGCCATCGTCATCCAACCTCATCGCCGGCAGCCCCTCCCCTCTCCTCCTAGATCCACTCGGGCTACTCATGTCGTGGCCAGATCCGGCAGG
>NC_057795.1:687929217-687940210 GCF_018294505.1 Triticum aestivum
CCAACCTTCCCGCCCCGCCGCCTCACCTGCACCCGTCACCTCCTCCTCTCCCCTCCCCCGCACGCCGGCCGCCCACGCCTCCGCGACCCGCCGCCGGCGCCGGTGGAGGAGGCCGCCGCCGCGGCCGTGGAGGAGTACGAGGCGCCTCCGCTCAGGCTCCTCGACCCGCCGCAGGAGGACGAGCCCTACCCGGACGAGGTGATTTCCCAGCACTGCATTGTGCCGCTGCCTCCCTCCCTCGTTATACGTTGCTGACGCTGCTTGGGCAATGGTGTTTGTGTGCAGATGGAGGCGGCGGACCCCGATTTCTACCGGATCGGGTACACCCGGATGATGCGCGCCTACGGGGTCGAGTTCCTCGAGGGCCCCGACGGCATGGGCGTCTACGCCTCCCGGGACGTCGACCCGCTCCGCCGAGCCAGGGTGAGCTGCCGACTGCCGTTTCCATTCCCTGCCAATGTCCATGTTTCAAGTTGGACATACCACTTGCATTAAGTGTGTACTGTGTAGTAAGGAACTATGTAATTTACTGATCAATGGCCGATGAAGTAAATTAGTTATGTCAGTCTTGTGTCAAACGTATTGTCTTACAGCTGCACCTTGGATTGATGGCTCATGTTTCAGTTCATAAAATTAGCACCTGGTGTCTCAGTGTCATCTGGGACTTCGATATTCTAACGGCCAGTGGTACTTCTCCAAAATGACAACTCTAGTTGTATGGTTCACGCGCAAGCTGGATCAGATGGAACAACAGGCATGTGTCAACAGATTAGTATTACTTAGTTTGCTTGCTGGCTGCTGTTGCTGGTGCTGGTGGTGGTTTGGTTGCTAGCTGCTGCTTTAGCTGCTTGCTTTGGTTCCTGGCTTACTGATTTTGCTAGGTGCTGCCGTTTGCTTGCTATTGCTGCTTGCTGCTAGCTGCTACTGCTAGCTAATGCTGCTTGTGCTTGCTGCTAGTTGCTACCTAGTAGCTACTACCTTATAAATTGTAACTGTAAAATCATGTAATTTCTAATTTTTTCCATATTGTTCATTGATGTTTGTGCCCTGTTATTTCTGTACTGATGGTAGGATTTCTGTGTTAAACCTAGGCCTGTTGTTCTTTGTTCATATCCATTGTTTCCCAGGTAGCTAGTTATCTGTCTGACTCCATTTCCTGTCAAAATTTGTTGTTCCACCAATAGTTTTTGCACAACACTTCTTGTATCAAGTTTTGATATAAATCTGTCATGCAGGTGTATGGAAGCACAAGAAGAGTGATGGCCATGAAGACTATGGTCTCCTTGTTAGCGAGCCAGCCATGACTCGTCCGACATTTTAGTGATACCGATGGTTCCCTAGCTAATAACTTGATTGTGGATTTAATTTTCCACTCCAACTGCATTTTGTGCTGTATGCCCTATCACATATATCCCAAGAATGTTGCATTGACTCTATTTGACATTTGTAACCTCATATTCAGTTATTCACCTGTCACTTTCTGGATAAGTTTTCTAAACCTTCTGTTCGCTGCAAACAATTGCTTAGGATGAAGATTGTTCTTCTATCTAGTTCATATGCATGATCATTTGTTTTGTGAAGGCATGCTTTTAACCTTTTGAGTCAGGCATGCATAAATTACCTGCCCTATCGCATATAAAGTTATGTTGAAACAAGGTGGAAGCATTTTTATCATCTATGCTGCGTGTGTATATATAGCAGCACCGTTTTAGTTGTTCTGTAGGTTATTAGTAGAATTCAACTAGCCAATTAACAAGTGAACTCACTATGCATTTGCTGAATCCATATTTGGAAAGTTCACTGACCCTGCTACTATGACAAACTGCTGGTGGTGGCTCTTTCCCAGGTAGTACATGCATCATCAGTCCTATATAGCTGCTGCTCATATACTCATTAGTCCTATATGGCTGTTGCTCATATACTCATCAGTCTTATATAGCTACATGAGTGATATATACTACTTGCCTGCTGCTGTATCATATTGCCTACTTTTTTACATCAGATCAACTATGAAGAGAATTGGTGGTGGTTAGTGTCGTGGATTTGTCACGGCAGATGTCCTAGCGAAAGGACTTAGTCGAGGATCCATCGCTACGAGTTTACTTGAAGGGGTTAAAGCGGACACAAAGACACGAGGGTTTTATACTAGTTCGGCCCCTTCGATGAAGGTAAAAGCCTACGTCTAGTTGCGATGGAATTGATGTGGTCTCGATGGCTAGGGAGCAAACAAGCTTCGCCTAGACTCGAGTTGTCGTTCTCCCCTGAACCGCCGCCGGGTCGTCCCCTTATATACACGGGTGACGCCCGTCGGTCCATAGAGTCCCAACCGGTCCATACTCGCATCCCGGTTGGTATCTCTCTGTTCCTAACTTACAATACAAGTTGCACATCAGGCCGGTTTACGGCTACAGGTTCTAAACCGGCTACAGGCCTTGGGCCTTCATCTGTTCATACCACTAATGAAGTTATCCCGGCCCAAGCAGGCCGGTTCACACCTAGTGGTAATATCCCCAACATTAGGCCCCAGATTGATTTGAACTGGTTCATGTCAATCCCTCACAAAATCTGGTGTCTTGGACATCTTCGGGTAATTGGTAAACCGCCGTGTCGTCATCATTTCTGGTTGCTGTAAGCCGGCATGACGTCATCATGAAATTTTATCATTTATAACGCCCTCTTTTAACAATAGCTCCTGGATCCGCGCGCTTGACCTAGCTCTGTTGCCTTATAAATAAGACCGAAGGGTCATTTCTTTCCCTTTCCCTTCGTCCCTTCTTCTTCGTCTTCCTCGCGTCGCCAGCCTTGGAGCTCCGCCACCGCCGTCGACCTTTGCCTCATCTTGGGCCGCTGCATCAACCTGAACGTACCAGAGCATTGCGGCATCTTTTCGCATCTTCTCCGTTCCCGGTAAGCTTTCTCCTCTTCTTGACCTAGATCTGTTCTTAGGGTTCCATGTTCGTGCTGTGTTCGTCGCATGCTCATACCTGTTTTCTAACCTTGAATGAATCTGTGAATCCCTGCTGCGTTTAGTAGTAGTCTTTAAGCATCCACCTGTAGTTTCTCATCTAAGTCCATATATCTCTCGCACATACCCGCTCAATGGTTCACTTCTGTTTCTGCCTTACTCTTCGGAATATTTTCTGTTTTTGTGAGCTCGCGGTAGATCCGCGGCTGTGATAAGATCATGTGAAACTTGTTTCTGCATACCTAGTTATCCATAGCTTCAATTTCTTCCGATGCTTAGGTCAGGCGGTTTAACTTATCATAGAAAAAAATTACTAAACCGGTATATACCATTAGTCCCCTGGTTGAACCGCCAGAATCCACATGATGCCGCATTGTGGAAGACCGGTTTATAGGCACTGTCCCCGGTTTATCGTAGTTTTAGATCAACACCTTCTTTTACCCAGCGTGTTCTTGAACCGGATCACCTATTTCTTGTAGATCTCGCCATGGCCAAACAAGTGTATGAGTGCAATTGGGTTCCTTCTCGCGTCACGGAATCACAGTTGGACGATCTAGTCTTGATCGGTGCTTTAGACAGTAAAGATACGATCCACTGGAGGGTTCCTAGAAATGAATGTCCTCCCACCCCCCAAGAAGGAGAGGTTGTGGTCTTCGCAGATCACTTGGCCCGGGGCTTCAAACCGCCCGGCTCTAAATTTTACCGGGATGTGTTAGCCAATTTTCAGCTCCGTTCACAGGATATTGGCCCCAACTCTGTTACCAATCTATGCCACTTTCAAGTGCTCTCTGAGGTGTACTTTCAAGAGGAGCCTTCAGTTGAGTTGTTTAGAGACCTCTTCCATTTAAACCGTCACACTGAATTCACCGATGGCCCCAACACTGAATTGGGCGGTATGGCCATTCAGAAGCGGAAGGAGATCACTTATCCCCACGTCAAACTCCATACTCACCCCAAGGAGTGGAATGCAACTTGGTTTTATTGCAAGGATACCTCCCCTGACAATGAAAATCCCTTGCCTGGCTTCCGTCCGGAACGGCTCAGCAACATGCACCCTTTTCCACAAAGACTAAGCGCCAAGGAAAGAATTAAATATGCTCCGCAACTGTCCAAGCTCCGAGCTTTTATGGCCAACGGCTTAACGGGAATAGATCTTGCACGCTGTTGGATATCATGGAGCATACTGCCTCTGAGCCGGCGCTCCAGTTTGATGTGCAAGTATACTGATAGTGTTGATGACCCACTCCGACACACTAAAATCCAACTCCCCGATGATGAAGTCACAGAATCTATAAAAAAGATGCTGAATGAACCGGAGCACCTCTGTGCTCAAACCGGTCTGCCTCCTTACTGCACCACCAACAAACCGCCAGCGGTAAGATTTTAATTGCTCTATTATTGAACCGGTTACTGCTTTATCTGTTTGACATTTAATTACTGCTGATCCAGGGCGATAATCCGTTTTGGAGCAAGAAGCTTTCTCAAGACAAAACGGAGAAAGCAGGGCGGCCAATCCGTCCCAAGACCAAGGTTATCAAGAAGCCAGCTCACAAGAGAAAAACCACCGCTTCATCTGATCCAGCTATTGATGACGATGTGGGTAACCCGGACCTTGAGGTAGAACTTGGCTCGCTTGGCTTATTTTTTACACGCCTTATTGATGATGATGCTTGTCAGGACGACGCTGAAGCCAGCAATGCGGAATTCATTGAGGTAACTATTCTCTCTTCCGATTCAGAAATCTTGCCTTTGCCAAAATTTCGACAGGCAAACCGGAAAGTTAAATTTTCTCATCCTCTTGCTTATTTGGATCCCAAATTTCTTATGAAGACTCAGCAACATGAAGCTCGCCGCACAACCCGGCACAGTGGCCAGGTAGTTACCTCCACCGGTTTACCAAACAGTCCTGTTCGAAAACGCCGCTCCGAGGTCTCTGACCTTTTTGTTGATTTATATCCTAAAGCGGGTTTCTTCCGTCAACCTCTTAACCCATCCGACTCCGATTATCAGGTTACTTCTCATTCATCTTCTGGTGAATCATCGGCCACTCAGCTGCCACCGTTAAAAACGGTTCTTGGGTAAGCTAAGCTGAACATATGCTTCCAGTACACTATGTAATGGCTTATGTTTTTCCTTGACTCTTTGATTTTCTTTCAGGGCCAAACCTAAACCGAGCAAGAAAGCCCGCCTGGATAAAGCGGCTGAAGAAGATGTAGCCCCAGAACATGACAAAACGCCAGATCTTGAAGCATTTGCTCCTGAGGATATTCCCAATGATCCTCCTTTACAAGACGATGCTATTCCCGAAGAGAGGCCTATTAATACTTCAGTCTCTGCTGACCCGCCTGTCAGCTCCGTCCGGATTGAGAAATCCCACAGTCCTGCTGACAAACCGATCACACTAACACAAACCGGCGAGTCCAAAGATGATGATGTTGTGATTACCGGTGTAGGCCGCTTTGAACCCGGGAATCCTGTCACCTTAACCAAGCATACCATAAAAGAGGATTTTTCCGCTCTGAATAAAGAAAAATGGGATGCTGAACTGGAGACATATGCTGCTTTGAGTGCCCAAGATCTTCATTCCGGCTATCTAAACCGGCTTTATACTAGCCGTGACTGTGAAGCTGGTCTGGTAAAAATGATGAGGGATAAATTTGAGGTAACTTACTTCTTTACTGACTGCCTTTGCATCAATCCTCCTAGCCCCCAAGGGTCGGTTTGTAGCCTTCGTCAAACCGGGACTTGAATATGATCCTCAACACTTTTGAAATCCATTAATATAGCCCCCAAGGGCCGGTTTAACTTAGCAGAATTAGACCGGGGCTCCAACAGAAAACTACCCTTAGAACATAATTTGAGCAAATAGCCATTAGCCCCCAAGTGCCAAGTTGAATACCTGTATTGAGCTTGGGACTTTGCAATCTAGTAACTTTTGAAAACTGAAGGTTCATTAGCCCCCAAGTATCAGGCGTATAACTTTGTTATGTGGTTGATACTTCAATTTCTTGGACCGCTTGTTTAAAGCTAAATGTTGTCTATATGCAGGCTGAGGTGAGAATCAAGGAGGACCGGATTGCTGATTTGCAGGAGGCCTTGAAAACTCAACAAGCTGAAACAGACAAGGCAAAGGAAGAATTAACCAGCGCCTTGAGCACCGCTGAACAGCTGAAGGAAGGCTTCAAGAAAGGGCGGGCTGATTGGGCCACTGAGAAGGCCGCTTTAACCAAAAGAGAGGAAAATGCTGAAGCTGCCATTAAACCGGTGGCGGATGAACTGACGTCCGTAAAGCGGCAAATACACTCCATGACCGCTGTGATCTTTGGTAAGCTCCTTTTAACTTTGTGATAATTTGAACCTGCTGCAGCGTAAATCCGGTTTGAAACCGTCCCTATATTGTTGTAGGCACACGCATCGGGCACTTGGGAAACGATGTGTGGAAGAAACTGAAGGCTGCCTACACCTTAGTGGAACAATTATATACCGGAGCCCAGCGGATCATCACCACAGCCTCTCATAACAACCCGACACCTTCTTTAATCCAGGACACTCTTAACATGTTGTCGATGCTTCCGGCCCGGATGGAGGAGCTGAAGAAATCTGCTGCTCGAACCGGAGCTATTAACGCCTTGATCCGGGCAAAGGCATGGGTGCCAGATTTCGACCCTGTGGAAGCATCTCAAGGCTATCCCAGCCTGAAGGAAGATGGCTCTGAATTCAACGAAGAGGATTTAAGGGCAATAAACCGTGCAGTGCGCCCTCTGGCTTGTCAGCTAGTTGAAGAGGCAGACTTGACGCATTATCAAGCACAATACAATGACCAGAACAAGCGAGTGCCTGCCCCAACTCTTGAAGCGGAGAATCTGATCCCTCCAATCTGTAAGCACACTTACGCTCCTGATATTGAACCGTCTTCCCTGATACATGAAGAGGCTGTTTTCCAAGCTTTAATGGGAATCGACTGGACCACTGTTGATTTCCAGCCAATGGGTAGGGACGAAGAAGTTGAAGCGGATGATGACGAGGAGCAGGCCTAAACCGGGAGCCGGTTTGTATAGCTGTCCTTGGAATCTTTCCAAAATAACAAATGATCTTTATTCGGGCACCGTGATGCCTTGTAACAGGATAGTTAATACTTCTATCTTCAATATGCCTTCGTGCATAAGTACTGAAGCTTTTGTTCGAAAAAACCTCCATTCATATTTCCTGCCATGTCTTGGCATGAAGCTGGTTTAGCCAAGCTTTATAAACCATTACCCTCAACAAGGGGGGAGAAAACAGCTCCCGTATAGAACGTACTGGGTCAATATAAACCCCCTTGTTACTCCATGATGTTAACAGGAAAAAATAAAAATAAACTGGGCATACTTCTCCGGATTAAAGGGGAATCAAATCCATAGGCTGAACAGGAAAAACAAAAAGGTGTTTGTTGACATAAAAGGAATCCAACAAAAAACTAAGAACAAACAAGCCATGAAAATACCATGGAAACCAAGGCAATGATAAAAACTGTTTGCAAAAATATGCTATACTTGTAACACCCCAAAAATTTAACCAGGTTTTAGTTATTAAAATTTTGCCAAGAGTTTAAATTTTTTTGCATGCAAGTATATCTCTGTTGATTTCAAAACTTTTCTTTTAATATTAAGAAATTTTTCCCAAGTGGATCCTTCCAAAATATATTGGACTTATTTTCCCTCTCATTTAAAAAAAACATCTCTCAATCAGGAGATTTATTTATAAAATTATTTCACCCTGAGCTTTATTCATTAAATGACTTGTTTTAAAATTTGGAGCTCTTTTTGAACTACAACCATTTGATATATTTAACTAAAAATTTCACCAAAATTTGGAGATATCATGTGATGTCTCTAAATCACTTTTGTGCAATAATATATTTCATTCATTGGATATTTTGAGCTCTACACCTAATTTTCTTCTCTGGTCCAGAGAGCAATTTTGCACTACACCCCTTTTAAATATTTATTTAAAACTTCTACCAAAATTATGGGATGTCAGTAGGATCATATTATTCCATTATATGCAATAATCCAGGGATGATCTTTGAGATTTTTGAGAGAACCAACCTCATCTTCATTCTGGTCCATCATGATAGTTTGTACAGCAACCTTAGTCTTACTTGCCCTCTGGCCCTTGATTCTTTATCCTACTTGTAGACCACCCTACTAAACCTCTAAGTCCAGGAGCATACACTCATTTGATCATTTTTGATTCATGAAATGATGCCAATTACTTCCTGTCCAGGAATGTAGTGTTGCAAAACTTGCACTAGCAAGTTTCCCCTTTTGTCCAAATAACCACACCACTCCCTCTTGCATCCAAAGAGACTTCAATCTGGAAGTTTTGGCCCCTCCAAGACCTGCCTAGATGCTTCTGGCATTTTGTCAAACACTCTGTGGGCATGAACAGTTTTGGCATGATTATAGGTTTGTGTGATGAACTTGTCCATCTGTCCAAACCATGTTGTCTAGTAGCCTACTAATGGTCTCCAACCCAGACCTGTGGATTTGCACTTGATCCCTAGCAGTTTTGGCCACCCTGGCATTTCATCAAACACCTTCTGTGCGTGCGCTGGGCGCGCCCAGAGCGCGCAAATTGCAGCCGCGCACACGAGCCGCCGCGTCGCGCCCCTGTCTTGGCCCACACTGCAGAACCTCGCCACGTAGTCCCCGCCTCGCCACAACACGACAGCCCGCCCTGGCGCCCTACAGCGCCACCGCCAGAGCACTTTTGGCTGCACGCCGGCGTCGGCCGACAACCCTGCGCCATTCAGCGCCGCCCAAGCCACCCCGGCTCGCCACCTGGCCCCTTGAACAGCTCAAGCTCATCCACAAGGGTGTCGCCTAGCTCTCGTCGCCGCCACGTTCCCCTGCAGCTACAGAACGGCGGTTCGCCGGCCGCCTTATCCACCGCCGTGGAACTGACCTCGTCGCGCTATAGAAGGGACCCCGAGCCCCTCTGAGCACGCACGCAACCTCAAGCTACCCCCATGGAACCCCCATAGCCCGCAATCGTCAGGGAAACGCCGCCTTCTTCATCTCCGGCAACTCCTGCCGCCGCCACTGTCTCGTTCACTCCAGCGCCACCAGGGCTTCCCCCTCCCCGTTCTCTTCACCAAGAACCCCTCCTTCCATCCAGGAACCCAACCCCCTACTTGATTTTGATCGGGAGCCATCGCCGCCACAAAACCACTTCGCCACCAAAGCCTCCTCCGCCGCGAAGCTCGCCGCCGGCAGCTCCCTCCGCCCCCACCTACCTGACGACCACCGGGATGACCGCTCTGGAGTGGCAGATCCATCCCCGCCCTTGGGGCCCCGCGAGGAGCTGTCAGTCGCCGGCGACGATCGCCGGAGCTCCGCCTCCGCTCGGGACAGAGGAAGGAGAGGGAGAAAGACTAGTCAAACCTGACTAGTGGGCCACCTAGGACCCACTGTCAGTGACCCCCGCTCGGTCCACGCGGAGTAAGTGGAAGCATAAAACTCACGAGGACGTAACCCCTTCTTAGAAAGCGTATTCATGGCTGAAACGTTTTCTTTTGTTTTATTTAAAAAAAATAGAATTTGACCAAAACTTTGACTGACTATATCTTTTTAAATATAACTCCAAATGAAATGATTCTTTTTCCTACCTCTCTCAAATTTCACCTAGTTTATTTTAAGATTTATTTGAAAAAATTTCAGAACAACTTTTGGTGCTGTTTTTATTTTTGTGTGTTAATTCTTTTATATTGCTAAAATAGGATTTTTGAAGAGAGGAGAAATGTTTCAAGTTTTGGAGTGCACCCTGCCTTTCCACACATTGAAGGCAAGCATTCTGAATCCCGGCATAATATTTTTGGTGTGATCGTTGATACATTTATAACACCACCGCATTTCGAAGGACTTGTTATTTCATGTAGTATGATCATATGCATGAGTGCATATTAGTGATTTCCATGCTGTTGGAAATGAACACACTTGTGATGATAATCACCCTCATGTGCCTTGCATGCATACCGGCAGGAACCCGGGAAAACCTCTGCCTTGGGTAGGCATGAGTTTGTCGCCGGTCTCCATCGGGACGGTTATGTCTGGTATGGCATGGTAAGGTGATATGAGCGGTGACTCTGTTGGATGAAATATATTCGTTATACTAATCATGCAGGGAATACTTAAACCTCCTGAGTCGACCGTAGATCGAGTCTTGTTCCAGTAACCCCCATACTTGTTTCGTACTACCACTCGTCTCTACAGCAAGTAGAGTACGGTTCAGTAAGTTGTCAACCTCTTTCTAGCAGACACCGTATAGAGAGGCCATGGTGGAAGATACCGGTTGTAGCTGGTAGGCAGGCCACCTGGTCCGGGGGCATGGGTGTTTCCGGTTGGGATCGAGAGGGGAGGCCACCCCTTAGAGTGCGCGATATAAATTTGATCCCATGCTACGCGAGGTTGTAGCCTCCCCACTTAGAGTTTGCTTGACAGGTGTCGTGGGTGATTCCAGACACGTGTGAGTTAAGCTGGTGTGTGCAAGTTAGGTGTGTTTTCAACAAAAAGACCGTAGACGGAATTAGTCCCGATGGACTAAAGAAATCCGTTAGTCGTGGGTAAAGAGTCCACCCTCTGAGAGAATAAACCTATTCGAATAGCCGTGTCCATGGTTAAGGATTACAGTCTGGGATGGGTCAGGTGTCGGTCTTAGTGTCGGTCTTCGGAGGTGAAACTGTTAACCAGAACTGGAACTACTACTTGTGACTTGTCATAACTATGATTATTATTATTATTGTTGACTAACCCGTGATATTATTGTTATTATCGAGTATCTCTGGGATGGTTCTACCTTCGGGATATTCACTATGATTGTTTATTTTAAAGCCCTTTATGTGGTGTCGCTCAGACGCCCGACTGTGGCATTTCTTTTAAAGCCCTTTATGTGGTGTCGCTCAGACGCCCGACTGTGGCATTTCTTTTAAAGCCCTTTATGTGGTGTGGCTCAGACGCCCGACTGTGGCATTTCTGTTAAAGCCCTTTA
>NC_057795.1:687940619-687947238 GCF_018294505.1 Triticum aestivum
TAAAGCCCTTTATGTGGTGTCGCTCAGACGCCCGACTGTGGCATTTCTTTTAAAGCCCTTTATGTGGTGTCGCTCAGACGCCCGACTGTGGCATTTCTTTTAAAGCCCTTTATGTGGTGTCGCTAAGACGCCCGACGGTGGCATTGCTTGTTTTTTTATTTCATAAATTTTAATACTACTATGTTATTGCATTTTTATAAATAACCGCCTGCACGCATCAGAATTTTATTTACTATTTTTGACTGACGTCATGAGCATAAAATATTTTTCAGCACATCATTGTTATATTATACCTGTGTTCATAATGTTTGCGAGTACATTCAAAGTACTCACTGGCTTGTCCCTGGCTATTGTCTTGGCCAGATTTCTTGCGCGGAAAGGAGCGACCATGTTGAAAGCCCCGGAACCCACACAATGGAGATAGCAGCCTCGCGAAGATAGGAGTTAACTTGGTCAGCTGTTCCTGTTGGGAAATGGAGTCCCATAGACACTGATGTTTCACAACCCGCTTCCGCCATCAACCACTAGAAACCTTTTGTTGTACTCACAGGCCAGAACGGTCTTGTACTACATATTTTGTATTTGCTTGGAATTTCTGTATCAAGTTGGAGCCTCATCAGCTAACAGTAATCCTGGGGCTGATGAGCACGACGTTCTTTTTCTGGAAATTTATACCCGGAAAAACCGGTCGTGACAGACTTGGTATCAGAGCCAGGCTGACCATTGGCTAATCCTATCTTAGCCAGGTCGAAAAACTTAGGCAAACCAACCCACTAGACCATTACCAAACCCCAGCCAAGCTTCTCGTGCATGATAGCCACACAGTAATCCCGACACTTTTGGCAGTCGGTGCCCAACCTATCAGCCTAGCTTGTCGATCGCACACCAGTTACCGATGGCAAAAATGTCTCATTCGCAAGCGTGCGAAAGAAGACTCCGTTCCCTTTTTCTATAAAAAGGGCACGCTAGCCCCAACCCAGCACAGCACAGCCTCGAACCCAGCCACAATGCCTGGCCCCATAGTGCACAACGAGACCACAGCAACCAACCTTGGAGGTTTTGTGACCATCCTCGCAAACCTCACCCGTCGTGCCTATGCGTTAGAGGAGCCACCAGAATATGTTGTGTACCAAGGACCCATGAGCGGTGAAGACCGTCAATTTTGGGCCACTGTGCACATCTACGGTAGGGGACTGTCACCCGAGCGCCCCTACAGGTTCACCGGAAGAACAACTTCCTTCGAGCCACAAGCCATCCAACTAGCTGCTCGAGAGGCTATAGTTCATCTCAGGCACTTGTCGCCCAGAGTTAACTGTCGCTCGTTCCACTACTACCCCAGACGTGAAGGGTATGGTAGACCACCCCAAGTTGCCAACGGAGATCACGAGACGGACCCCGCATTTTTGCACCTAGTGCGCTATGTAAGTGCACTAGAGGCACTGTTCGACCAGATCACCATTGATCTGATCGCAGCTCGTGGAGAGCTAGTTCGTCGAACCCCAGCTAGAAGAGAAGACGAGCCCGACGCCGACAACCCAGTCGTGTTGTTCGGACAACCGATCGAGACCCCGAGATCAGCTCCAGCCATCAGCCGAGATGCTTTGATGACCCCAGAAGTGCTTCGTCGCCTTTTGGGAGCACACTCCAACGGGGTTGTGGCCAACAATCCCCGCGATGGTCATCATCACTACCCTGACCCTGCAGTTCCTTCGCCATCTCCGACTAATCCCGGCAGTGAGACACGTGGAGAAGCCTCGACATCCACCAGGCACGCCCGTTTAGACATAAATGAGGTAGACTAAGCCGTACGAGTAGTACCGAGTCTCAGTGTATCCTCACTTTGTAATCGTGCGACCGTGTATATTAACGCAGCCTGTCGTTGTGCCTCTGTTTTAATAGTGGCCTTGCATTTTTGGTCAGCGCATAGTTGCATATTTTTCCGGGCACAACTACCAAAACCAACCCGACGACAACCACAGTAACACGTCTCTTTATGAGATATGTGTATCTCTGACACTGACCTGACCTTTGGAGCTAAGCTGGCAAATTTATTACCTTTCACCACGGTAAAACGATCCGGCTCAATTGCTATATAAAGGCCACCTTGTGACCTTACCCAGCAACCCTCACTTTGTGCACCACACTCACAACTTTTTCTTGTCATGCCGAGCACCAGCATTCATCTGAGAACCCCAGATGCAACCCCAGGTAGCTTTGTCAAAATATTGTGGGATTTTACCCGCAGTACCATGGGTTCTACCCAACCACCCCAGTACAAGCTGTTCAAATCTAGGATCACCCCACCCACCTCGGAATATTGGGCAGCAGTACACATTCCTCCTGTAGACCCCAACCAAGATCCAACGGAAGTTTCCTTCGTGGGGAAATCTATGCCAACCCCACACTTGGCCATAGAAGCTGCTGCGAAAGAAGCGATTGCTCGCCTTCGATCCGCTGTACCCTATGCCCGCGAACGAGGATATTATTACTTTCCGAGCCGTGCAGCACCCGGAGAAGTATCATCTTTTCCCGGTGGACGCATTGAGAGAGACCCAGTGCTAGCCAACCTTATCCAGTACATCATTGCTCAAGAGCATTTGAACCAGCGAGTGATGGATTATCTCCAGAGCCTCGCAGATTTAAGTCCTCAGATTGCCAGCAGATCACTGAGACCCGACCCGGAGAGACGCATACATCGACTGGTCAATCCACTTCCTCCGATAGAAGAGGAGTGTATCCCTTTACCAGAGACATTTTATCAGGACTCCACCCAGTTACCATTTTCATTTTAGACGTCACTACTGTATTTGTTTTTGTAGCATTTATATTTGCGTGTATCTTATGCATGGTACCCCAAATTTGCGCGACGAGTCGAGTATTTAGTTTCTACTAGTATGAGTAATTTTTCTTCGTGATTAACTTGTGTAACCGTGAAAGATCCTAGTATGAGTTTTCTTTTTACTGAATTGCTGCATCATTTATCCCCTCACTACGTGGATTATTATTATTTTTATTCACGTAGCACCAAGGCAGCAGTCTCACAACCGCTCGAACGCATATGGAACTTTTGTTTTTCACAACGGCTCTTAGCAAATCTCGAGGACGAGATTTTTCTTAAGGGGGGTAGTATTGTAACACCCCAAAAATTTAACCAGGTTTTAGTTATTAAAATTTTGCCAAGAGTTTAATTTTTTTTGCATGCAAGTATATCTCTGTTGATTTCAAAACTTTTCTTTTAATATTCAGAAATTTTTCCCAAGTGGATCCTTCCAAAATATATTGGACTTATTTTCCCTCTCATTTAAAAAAACATCTCTCAATCAGGAGATTTATTTATAAAATTATTTAACCCTGAGCTTTATTCATTAAATGACTTGTTTTAAAATTTGGAGCTCTTTTTGAACTACAACCATTTGATATATTTAACTAAAAATTTCACCAAAATTTGGAGATATCATGTGATGTCTCTAAATCACTTTTGTGCAATAATATATTTCATTTATTGGATATTTTGAGCTCTACACCCAATTTTCTTCTCTGGTCCAGAGAGCAATTTTGCACTACACCCCTTTTAAATATTTATTTAAAACTTCTACCAAAATTATGGGATGTTAGTAGGATCATATTATTCCATTATATGCAATAATCCCGGGATGATCTTTGAGATTTTTGAGAGAACCAACCTCATCTTCATTCTGGTCCATCATGATAGTTTGTACAGCAACCTTAGTCTTACTTGCCCTCTGGCCCTTGATTCTTTATCCTACTTGTAGACCACCCTACTAAACCTCTAAGTCCAGGAGCATACACTCATTTGATCATTTTTGATTCATGAAATGATGCCAATTACTTCCTGTCCAGGAATGTAGTGTTGCAAAACTTGCACTAGCAAGTTTCCCCTTTTGTCCAAATAACCACACCACTCCCTCTTGCATCCAAAGAGACTTCAATCTGGAAGTTTTGGCCCCTCCAAGACCTGCCTAGATGCTTCTGGCATTTTGTCAAACACTCTGTGGGCATGAACAGTTTTGGCATGATTATAGGTTTGTGTGATGAACTTGTCCATCTGTCCAAACCATGTTGTCTAGTAACCTACTAATGGTCTCCAACCCAGACCTGTGGATTTGCACTTGATCCCTAGCAGTTTTGGCCACCCTGGCATTTCATCAAACACCTTCTGTGCGTGCGCTGGGCGCGCCCAGAGCGCGCAAATTGCAGCCGCGCACACGAGCCGCCGCGTCGCGCCCCTGTCTTGGCCCACACTGCAGAACCTCGCCACGCACTCCCCGCCTCGCCACAACACGACAGCTCGCCCTGGCGCCCTACAGCGCCACCGCCAGAGCACTTTTGGTGGCACGCCGGCGTCGGCCAACAGCCCTGCGCCATTCAGCGCCGCCCAAGCCACCCCGGCTCGCCACCTGGCCCCTTGAACAGCTCAAGCTCATCCACAAGGGTGTCGCCTAGCTCTCGTCGCCGCCACGTTCCCCTGCAGCTACAGAACGGCGGTTCGCCGGCCGCCTTATCCACCGCCGCGGAACCGACCTCGTCGCGCTATAAAAGGGACCCCGAGCCCCTCTGAGCACGCACGCAACCTCAAGCTACCCCCATGGAACCCCCATAGCCCGCAATCGTCAGGGAAACGCCGCCTTCTTCATCTCCGGCAACTCCTGCCGCCGCCACTGTCTCGTTCACTCCAGCGCCACCAGGGCTTCCCCCTCCCCGTTCTCTTCACCAAGAACCCCTCCTTCCGTCCAGGAACCCAACCCCCTACTTGATTTTGATCGGGAGCCATCGCCGCCACAAAACCACTTCGCCACCAAAGCCTCCTCCGCTGCGAAGCTCGCCCCCGGCAGCTCCCTCCGCCCCCACCTACCTGACGACCACCGGGATGACCGCTCTGGAGTGGCAGATCCATCCCCGCCCTTGGGGCCCCGCGAGGAGCCGTCAGTCGCTGGAGCTCCGCCTCCGCTCGGGACAAAGGAAGGAGAGGGAGAAAGACTAGTCAAACCTGACTAGTGGGCCACCTAGGACCCACTGTCAGTGACCCCCGCTCGGTCCACGCCGAGTAAGTGGAAGCATAAAACTCGCGAGGACGTAACCCCTTCTTAGAAAGCGTATTCGTGGCTGAAACGTTTTCTTTTGTTTTATTTAAAAAAAATAGAATTTGACCAAAACTTTGACTGACTATATCTTTTTAAATATAACTCCAAATGAAATGATTCTTTTTCCTACCTCTCTCAAATTTCACCTAGTTTATTTTAAGATTTATTTGAAAAAAAATTCAGAACAACTTTTGGTGCTGTTTTTATTTTTGTGTGTTAATTCTTTTATATTGCTAAAATAGGATTTTTGAAGAGAGGAGAAATGTTTCAAGTTTTGGAGTGCACCCTGCCTTTCCACACATTGAAGGCAAGCATTCTGAATCCCGGCATAATATTTTTGGTGTGATCGTTGATACATTTATAACACCACCGCATTTCGAAGGACTTGTTATTTCATGTAGTATGATCATATGCATGAGTGCATATTAGTGATTTCCATGTTGTTGGAAATGAACACACTTGTGATGATAATCACCCTCATGTGCCTTGCATGCATACCGGCAAGAACCCGGGAAAACCTCTGCCTTGGGTAGGCATGAGTTTGTCGCCGGTCTCCGTCGGGACGGTTATGTCTGGTATGGCATGGTAAGGTGATATGAGCGATGACTCTGTTGGATGAAATATATTCGTTATGCTAATCATGCAGGGAATACTTAAACCTCCTGAGTCGACCGTAGATCGAGTCTTGTTCCAGTAACCCCCATACTTGTTTCGTACTACCACTCGTCTCTACAGCAAGTAGAGTACGGTTCAGTAAGTTGTCAACCTCTTTCTAGCACACACCGTACAGAGAGGCCATGGTGGAAGATACCGGTTGTAGCTGGTAGGCAGGCCACCTGGTCCGGGGGCATGGGTGTTTCCGGTTGGGACCGAGAGGGGAGGCGACCCCTTAGAGCGCGCGATATAAATTTGATCCCATGCTACGCGAGGTTGTAGCCTCCCCACTTAGAGTTTGCTTGACAGGTGTCGTGGGTGATTCCAGACACGTGTGAGTTAAGCTGGTGTGTGCAAGTTAGGTGTGTTTTCAACAAAAAGACCGTAGACGGAATTAGTCCCGATGGACTACAGAAATCCGTTACTCGTGGGTAAAGAGTACACCCTCTGCAGAGAATAAACCTATTCGAATAGCCGTGTCCATGGTTAAGGATTACAGTCTGGGATGGGTCAGGTGTCGGTCTTAGTGTCGGTCTTCGGAGGTGAAACTGTTAACCAGAACTGGAACTACTACCTGTGACTTGTGATAACTATGATTATTATTATTGTTGACTAACCCATGATATTATTGTTATTATCGAGTATCTCTGGGATGGTTCTACCTCCGGGATATTCACTATGATTGTTTATTTTAAAGCCCTTTATGTGGTGTCGCTCAGACGCCCGACTGTGGCATTTCTTTTAAAGCCCTTTATGTGGTGTCGCTCAGACGCCCGACTGTGGCATTTCTTTTAAAGCCCTTTATGTGGTGTCGCTCAGACGCCCGACTGTGGCATTTCTGTTAAAGCCCTTTATGTGGTGTC
>NC_057795.1:687947441-687948119 GCF_018294505.1 Triticum aestivum
GTGACTTGTGATAACTATGATTATTATTATTGTTGACTAACCCGTGATATTATTGTTATTATCGAGTATCTCTGGGATGGTTCTACCTCCGGGATATTCACTATGATTGTTTATTTTAAAGCCCTTTATGTGGTGTCGCTCAAACGCCCGACTGTGGCATTTCTTTTAAAGCCCTTTATGTGGTGTCGCTCAGACGCCCGACTGTGGCATTTCTTTTATAGCCCTTTATGTGGTGTCGCTCAGACGCCCGACTGTGGCATTTCTTTTAAAGCCCTTTATGTGGTGTCGCTCAGACGCCCGACTGTGGCATTTCTTTTAAAGCCCTTTATGTGGTGTCGCTAAGACGCCCGACGGTGGCATTGCTTGTTATTTATTTCATAAATTTTAATACTACTATGTTATTGCATTTTTATAAATAACCGCCTGCACGCATCAGAATTTTATTTACTATTTTTGACTGACGTCATGAGCATAAAATATTTTCAGCACATCATTGTTATATTATACCTGTGTTCATAATGTTTGCGAGTACATTCAAAGTACTCACTGGCTTGTCCCTGGCTATTGTCTTGGCCAGATTTCTTGCGCGGAAAGGAGCGACCATGTTGAAAGCCCCGGAACCCACACAATGGAGATAGCAGCCTCGCGAAGATAGGAGTTAACCTGGTCAGCTGTTCC
>NC_057795.1:687948129-687969600 GCF_018294505.1 Triticum aestivum
GTCGCTCAGACGCCCGACTGTGGCATTTCTTTTAAAGCCCTTTATGTGGTGTCGCTCAGACGCCCGACTGTGGCATTTCTTTTAAAGCCCTTTATGTGGTGTCGCTCAGACGCCCGACTGTGGCATTTCTTTTAAAGCCCTTTATGTGGTGTCGCTCAGACGCCCGACTGTGGCATTTCTTTTAAAGCCCTTTATGTGGTGTCGCTCAGACGCCCGACTGTGGCATTTCTTTTAAAGCCCTTTATGTGGTGTCGCTAAGACGCCCGACGGTGGCATTGCTTGTTTTTTTTATTTCATAAATTTTAATACTAGTATGTTATTGCATTTTTATAAATAACCGCTTGCACGCATCAGAATTTTATTTACTATTTTTGACTGACGTCATGAGCATAAAATATTTTTCAGCACATCATTGTTATATTATACCTGTGTTCATAATGTTTGCGAGTACATTCAAAGTACTCACTGGCTTGTCCCTGGCTATTGTCTTGGCCAGATTTCTTGCGCGGAAAGGAGCGACCATGTTGAAAGCCCCGGAACCCACACATGGAGATAGCAGCCTCGCGAAGATAGGAGTTAACCTGGTCAGCTGTTCCTGTTGGGAAATGGAGTCCCATAGACACTGATGTTTCACAACCCGCTTCCGCCATCAACCACTAGAAACCTTTTGTTGTACTCACAGGCCAGAACGGTCTTGTACTACATATTTTGTATTTGCTTGGAATTTCTGTATCAAGTTGGAGCCTCGTCAGCTAACAGTAATCCTGGGGCTGATGAGCACGACGGTCTTTTTCTGGAAATTTATACCCGGAAAAACCGGTCGTGACAATACTGAGCTGATCAGATGGTATTACGATGGTCGGACAGGACCAAGCCCCCAATAGGAGTGACAATGATTCAAGTCAGCCAGGTCCCCAAATGATTCATGGCATATATGCCAGATCAAGAGGCGTGGCAATGGTTCGGGTTCGACCAAGCCCCCAAGTGATTTTGTGGCCTTAGGCCGACCAAGAGGCGTGACTAGTTCAGACTTGACCATGTCCCCAAGTGATCTGGTGGCTGTCGCCTATCAAAAGGTGTCGCGTTGGTTCGGACACGACCAAGGCCCCCAGTGATGTATAAAAAGCAAATGACAAAGGGTAAACCGGAGTCCGCTTTAAAAACAGAGCCACTCCATGTAACCACGCATGATAAGAAAGACAGAGACCCCGCTTTAGCTGAGGCTCCGGTTTTATTATATCAAAGATAATATATACACTATTATGATATGTACATAGATAGAGCCGATGGCTCAAGTGTAGTAAGGCCGAAGATGAGCTATATTCCACGGCCTGTTAGTCTCCTCCTCTGATGTACGCGAGTCTTTATGCTCTCGAATATCAATCAAATAGTACGACCCGTTGTGCAGATTCTTGCTGACCACGAAAGGTCCCTCCCAAGGTGGGGATAACTTGTGCATATCTGTTTGGTCTTGGATGAGCCGAAGCACCAAGTCTCCTTCTTGAAAAGTTCTGGTTCTAACCCGGCGACTGTGATAGTGACGAAGATCTTGTTGGTAAATCGCCGAACGGGCAGCTGCTATATCACGCTCCTCGTCCAATAGGTCCAAAGCGTCTTGCCGTGCTGTCTCATTGTCCGCTTCGACATAAGCTGCCACCCGAGGTGAATCATGCCGGATATCACTAGGGAGAACTGCCTCTGCTCCGTAGACCATGAAAAATGGCGTGTATCATGTGGATCGGTTTGGCGTAGTATTGATACTCCATAGCACAGATGGTAGCTCTTCAACCCAACATCCTGGTGTTCTTTGCAATGGGACCATAAGCCGGGGTTTGATGCCTCGCAAGATCTCTTGATTAGCTCGTTCTGCCTGTCCATTGGACTGGGGGTGTGCCACTGACGACACGTCAAGCCGGATATGCTCTCGTTCACAGAAATCCTTCATAGCGCCCTTAGATAAATTGGTACCATTGTCAGTAATGATACTGTGTGGAAAGCCAAACCGGAAAATCACCTTTTTAATGAACTGCACCGCTGTTGCTGCATCACACTTGCTGACAGGCTCCGCTTCAACCCTCTTGGTAAATTTGTCAACTGCCACCAAAAGGTGGGTTTTCTTTATCCTTCGATCTTTTAAAAGGTCCGACCATATCCAGCCCCCAAGTTGCAAATGGCCACGTTATTGGGATCATCCTCAATTCTTGAGCCGGCACATGAGCACGCCTTGAAAATTTCTAACATCCATCACACCGTTTAACCAAGTCCTCCGCGTCAGCATGCGCTGTCAACCAGTAGAACCCGTGACGAAACGCCTTTGCCACCAGAGACTTTGAACCGGCGTGGTGTCCACAATCCCCTTCATGGATTTCTCTTAAGATTTCACAGCCTTCCTCAGGAGAAACACAACGTTGAAACGGCCCTGATACACTGCGACGATGCAATTCACCATTGACAATCGTCATAGACTTGGATCGCCGGACTATTTGCCTGGCTAGAATCTCATCCTCTGGTAACTCCCCCCGGTTCATGTACATAAGATAAGGAACTGTCCAATCCGGAATAGCATGCAATGCTGCCACCAATTGAGCCTCCGGATCAGGAATAACCAAATCCGCTTCACCTGGGAGCTTGACTGACGGGTTGTGCAGCACGTCCAGAAAGATATTAGGCGGGACCGGTTTGCGCTGAGAGCCCAAACGGCTTAAAGCGTCCGCCGCTTCATTCTTCCGACGGTCCACATGATCCACTTGATAACCCTGGAAGCAACCCGCAATATTATCCACTTCCCGACGATATGCAGTCATGAGCGGGTCCCTAGAATCCCAAGTGCCAGACACCTGTTGAACCACAAGATCCGAGTCACCGAAGCACTTAACCCGGCTTAAGTTCATCTCTTTAGCCATCCGGAGACCATGGAGCAAGGCTTCATACTCAGCTGCATTATTAGTGCAAGGGAACATTAAGCGGAGAACATAACAAAACTTATCGCCTCATGGGGAAGTTAACACGACTCCAGCCCCCGAGCCTTCCAGTTGCCTGGATCCATCAAAATGAATAGTCCAATATGTGTGATCCAGCTTCTCCTCTGGTGCTTGTAGCTCCGTCCAGTCATTGATGAAATCAACAAGTGCTTGAGACTTCACCGCCGTTCGAGGCACATACTTCAGTCCGTGTGGTCCAAGCTCTATAGCCCACTTGGCAATCCGGCCAGTCGCCTCCCAGTTCTGTATGATATAACCCAAGGGAGCTGAACTGACCACTGTGATGGGGTGCCTTGAAAATACTGCTTCAACTTCCGACTGGCCATGAAAACACCATAGACCAGCTTCTGCCAATGCGGATACCTTTGCTTGGATTCAATAAGCACCTCGCTGATATAATAAACCGGCCGCTGAACCGGATATTCCTTGCCTGCCTCCTTGCGTTCCACCACAATAGCCGCGCTAACTGCCCGAGCATTGGCTGCTACATATAATAATAGTGGCTCCTTGTCGACCGGAGCTGCAAGAATAGGCGGATTGGCTAACTGCCGCTTCAAGTCCTCAAATGCTTCATCAGCAGCCGGACTCCAAATGAAATGGTCTATCTTCCTCAGCATTTGGTACAAAGGAATGGACTTCTCTCCGAGGCGGCTGATAAACCGGCTTAGTGCGGCGATTCAGCCCGCCAAACGCTGAACATCATTGATGCACTTCGGTTTAGCCAGGGAGGTGATAGCTGTAATCTTCTCCGGATTAGCCTCAATTCCTCTATTAGACACTAGGAAACCCAGTAACTTGCCTGCCGGAACACCAAAGACACACTTGGCCGGATTAAGCATCATCTTGTAAACCTGCAAGTTGTCAAAGGTTTCCTTCAAGTCATCCACCAGCGTCTCCTTCTGCCTTGACTTTACTACAATATCATCCACATAGGCATGCACATTGCGGCCGATCTGTTTATGCAGGCAATTCTGTACACACCGTTGATAGGTGGCTTGGGCACTCTTGAGTCCGAAGGGCATAGATACATAGCAGAAGGCTCCAAAGGGAGTAATAAACGCTGTTTTCTCCTGGTCCTTAACCGCCATTTTGATCTGATGATATCCAGAGTATGCATCCAAAAAACTCAAATGCTCACAACCCGCCGTGGCATCAATGATCTGGTCAATGCGGGGGAGGGCAAAAGGATCCGCTGGACAGGCCCTGTTAAGATCTGTGTAATCCACACACATACGCCAAGTGCCATTTTTCTTAAGAACCAGCACCGGATTAGCAAGCCACTCTGAATGGAACACCTCAATGATAAAGCCAGCTGCCAAAAGCCTGGCCACTTCCTCTCCAATGGCCTTTCGCCTTTCTTCGTTAAACCGGCGGAGGAATTGTTTCACCGGTTTATATCTAGGATCCACATTAAGAGTGTGCTCAGCGAGTTCCCTCGGTACACCTGGCATGTCGGATGGTTTCCATGCGAAGATGTCCCGATTCTCACGGATGAACTCGACGAGCGTGCTTTCCTATTTGGGATCCAAATTGGCACTGACAGTGAACTGCTTAGATGAATCGCCGGGCATGAAGTCAACAAGCTTGTTCTCAGCTGCCGATTTGAACTTCAGATCTGAATCATGCTCTATAGCCGGCTTCTTCAAAGGAGTCATATCCGCCGGATCAACATTGTCCTTATAGTACTTCAACTCCTCCGTGGCACAGACCGACTCTGCATAAGCCGCATCACCTTCCTCACATTCCAAAGCGACCCTACGGCTCCCATGAACCGTTATTGTCCCCTTGTAACCCGGCATCTTGAGCTGCAAGTAGATATAACAAGGCCGCGCCATGAACTTGGCGTAAGCCGGCCGGCCAAACAAGGCATGATATGGGATCCGGATCTTCACCACCTCAAATATTAGTTTTTCCGACCGGGAGTCGTGCTCGTCCCCAAAAGCCACGTCCAGGGCTATCTTACCAACAGGATATGCAGATTTGCCAGGCACCACACCATGGAACACCGTATTAGACGGTCTGAGATCTTTGTCTGTTAAACCCATGCGGCGGAATGTCTCATAGTACAGTATGTTAATACTGCTTCCTCCATCCATGAGTACCTTGGTGAATTTATAACCCCCCACCTGAGGGTCTACCACTAATGCTAGCTGGCCCGGATTATCAACCCGGGGCGGGTGATCCTCTTTGCTCCACACGATAGGCTGCTCCGACCAGCGCAAGTAACGTGGTCAGGCCGGTTCAACAGAATTCACCGCTCGCTTGTGGAGTTTTCGGTCGCGTTTATCCAAGCTAGTTGTGAAAACATGATATTGCCCATTGTTCAACTGTTTTGGCTGGCTCTGATAACCCGACTGCTGCTGCTGCTGCTGCTGGCCGTTCTGATTATTCTGGTGATTGTGACCGCCCTGATTGCGACCTGAACCGGAAGCTCCATCGTGATCCGGCCCATGAAAACCGAATCCTGAACCGCCACCTGACCCGTGATCATACCAGAAGGCATTAGAGTTTTTAAACTCCTACATGATATAACAATCCTTCCAAAGATGGTTAGCCGGCGCCTCCTTCGTCCCGTGCTTCGGGCAAGGCTGATTCAGCAAATAACTCAAGCGGCTTGCGTTCGGATTGGGAGCCCCATTACGATTTGCCGCTTTACCTCTGCGCCGCTGCCCCCTGTCCTGTGCATTAGTGTTGGCCACAAAGTCCATGCTGCCATCCGCCTTGCGCTTGCCTCCGTTTCCATGACCCGCCGGTTTGTACTGCTGCTGTTTGGAGTTGCTATTCTTCCTTCCCTTCCCTGCTTCATCATCATCAGTCTCGGGATCCTTGGTACTGTCCGAATCAGCATACTTCACTAGAGCGGCCATGAGGGTTCCCATGTCATCACAGAACCGCTTCATGCGTCCCAATTTCAATTTTAAAGGCTCAAACCGGCAGTTGCCTTCCAGGGTTAAGATCGCAGAGTCAGCATTAATCCTGCCGGACGAGTGCAAAATTTCTGAAACGCGGCGCACCCAATGGGTCGTTGATTCTCCTTCCCCCTGGACACAAGCCGCCAGGTCTACTATGGACTTGGGCTGCTTACACGTATCCTTGAAATTCTGGATAAACCGGGCCCGCAACTGGGCCCATGAGCCGACAGAATTGGGCGGTATGCTCTTAAACGAGGTACGAGCCGTGCCTTCAAGCATCATGGTGAAGTATTTTGCACACGCAGTCTCATCCACGTCTAACATCTCCATGGCCATCTCATAACTCTCTATCCACGCCTGAGGGGATAAATCAGCGGTCTAATTCGGCACCTTGCGTGGACCCTTGAAATCTTTGGGCAGGCGCACATTGCGTAAAGCGGGTATTAAACAAGGCACTCCCAAAGCGGATGCGACTCCTGGTCTGGTAGGGCGAACCGGTGTAAGTTGACCCGCATCATCCTGTGCTGCTAACTCGGCCTCCCTCCGTGCCCGGGCCCGGTCCACCACATCCTGAGCATCGCGAACACCACCTGCCAGGTTATTGCCACGGGCTGCTTCACGGCCTCGCGCATTGCTCGATATGGCCGGTTCATCCAAGCGCCTGCTATAGCTCCGGCTTGGACGGGGCGTAGAGTGAATCCGATCACGGCTGTATGAATATGCTTCCTGCTGAATCAGCGCGGTCCGGAGAAGCTCCTTAACCCGGCGCGTCTCTATCGCTTGCGGAGAGTCCCCTTCAACTGGGATAGCCTCTAATCGCGCGGCAGCTGCAACATGGTTGTCCATAGGATTAGAATAATGACTTGGGGGCGTCTGGACCGGCGGAGGAATCACAATGTTCTGCTGAGGAGGTTCCATCAGGCGAGGTTGGACCGTCCCCCTGGTCCTGGTGCCTCAATCCGGTTTGTCTCCAGGTGCTGCGGCGGATTACTAGGTCCAGCTCCTGGAGTGTGAAAGATATTCCAGGGATCAAACCCTAACGGCAGGCGTGATCTGTGCTTCCGCTTTAAGACCTCCTGTGATGCGTTCTGGTCAAGCATGAGCTTATAAGCCTGGGCGTCCAAAGCGGCCCGCTCTGCGGCCATCCTGTCTTTTTCTGCGGCCAGATCCGCTTTGGCTTGCACGATCTTCTCTCTCACCTTTGCAATTTCTGCATTATGGGCCTCCTGATCCGCCGGATTGTCCTTTGCCATAAGCGCGGCTAGTGCATCAAACAGATCAGATAGAACTTGAACCGGCGGGCGCACAAGGCCTCCTGCCCCTGCTGCTGCTGCCACTGCTGATCCGGAGAGCATCGCTGCGGCGGTCGAAGAGTGATTCGCCGCCTGTGTGCCGGCCATGAATATTCCAACCCGGTTGACCTGGCCTGGGGGGTCCGGAATACTGTCGCCATCGGAACAGCCCCTAACCTGGTCGTCTTGTAACTGGTATAGTGATTCGGTCTCTCCGGTCGAGGACTCGTCGCCGGAATAGACGACGGTCTCGCTACCGTGTTCTGACTCGTCCTCACGCCCTCCTCCGTGGATGAATCCAACGAAGGCACGCTTCACGGCCGGTTTAGCCTGGGTAGATCTCGCACGGTGAGCCATCTCGACGAGGTCGATGCAGATGTCCGGCTCAGGCCCCGGCTCACCGATCTTGCCGATGAAAACGTGTATGCCACCAAAGGGGACCCGGTACCCGTACTCAATCGAATCGGCCTCGGGACCCCATCCTGCGTCGTCGATGTAGATCTTGCCACGACGACTCTTGGTCATCTGGCCCACAACATAGCCTTCGAGTCCTTTGAGCTTGCCCTCCAAGATCATCAAACCATCGTGCGATAGCCCCACGGTGGGCGCCAACTGTCGTGGATTTGTCACGGCAGATGTCCTAGCGAAAGGACTTAGCCGAGGAGCCATCGCTACGAGTTTACTTGAAGGGGTTAAAGCGGACACAAAGACACGAGGGTTTTATACTAGTTCGGCCCCTTCGATGAAGGTAAAAGCCTACGTCTAGTTGCGATGGAATTGATGTGGTCTCGATGGCTAGGGAGCAAACAAGCTTCGCCTAGACTCGAGTTGTCGTTCTCCCCTGAACCGCCGCCGGGTCGTCCCCTTATATACACGGGTGACGCCCGTCGGTCCATAGAGTCCCAACCGGTCCATACTCGTATCCCGGTTGGTATCTCTCTGTTCCGAACTTACAATACAAGTTGCACATCAGGCCGGTTTATGGCTACAGGTTCTAAACCGGCTATAGGCCTCGGGCCTTCATCTGTTCATACCACTAATGAAGTTATCCCGGCCCAAGCAGGCCGGTTCACACCTAGTGTTAATATCCCCAACAGTTAGGGTGTTCTGGTGCTTATGTAATCTTATTTCAGGCCTTTCGAGATAGAGTTCTTTAGCTGACAAGTTTAGCAAATGTTGTAGTGCTTATGGTTTAGTTTTACACTTGCGTAAAAATGAATGGCTGCTACTGCTTCTAGTTTTAGGTTGGGATGAGATGCATGTTTGCATGCTTGTGCTTCTGTCAGTACAATCTATACTACTGCTATTGTCATATCCTGGTTGTTTTGTTGCTATCAATATCTATCCCATGTTTTGTTTCCTTGCATGCTTACTACTACAATCTATACTACTATTGTGCCAGATGTTCACATGTTAATTTTTGTTGACTAAAATCTCTTATGTCATTGACTTAGCTTGACCCAGAATAGCAGCATCCTTGATGCGACTAACCTTCACGTTGTTCTTTCCCTCGCAGACTCGAAGGAGGCCGTATGCAAGGCACCATGGTGCATGGTGCTCGCAAGTGATGAACGGAGGCTGTTCGACATCGGCTACACAAACCACCATTGTGAGCTCCTACCTTTGCTATGCTACAACCATGCTCTGTTTCATGGGTTAGTTAGGATTTTGATGCTTTTTGCGCCATGGTTGAGTCCTTGCTGACTGTTGTGTCGATGATCAAGTGTTGTTGCCTCATTCGGCTATTTTATCCGCTGCTGGTAATTAGTAGTATTAGAGTGTCGTTGGTTTATTAGGATGTGGCTGAAACCATTGGATGGCCTTCCTGTACATGTTATCCAGCATTAGTACTTGTCCCATTTTTCGTTTCCTTGCTGGACATGCATGTTATGGTCCCATTTTTTGTTTCGGTGCTGGACATGCATGTTATGGTTCAAGTGTCGATGATGTCTAGTAGATAGTTTGCTAGCTATATACCTGCTGCTGATTGATGCTCTTGTGGTCTCCTGGAATCATATTATACTATATCTAGTGTTCTTGTGGTTCTGTGAAGATGCATCACAAACATCTAGGTCTTTAAAGTTGGCTGAATCTGCTGCTTTATCATATATTTGGCCCGTAAACCTACATTTCTATGAGATCTCTTTCAATATATAATTTTTTGATAGTCCAGGAATAATCTAATAATCTAATGCTGGTAGTCTATGTGTTCACTCTTTTACAGGAGCTCCAGGTCTATGAAATTTGAAGTTCAAAGCCGTATAGCCCTACTCAGCAAAGAGTTGTCTCTATGTTTGACTGTAATAGACTGTAAATATTGTAATATTGTAACAGTAGGCATATTGGGGTTGTAATAGACTATCTACAGATTGTAGTAGACTTAGTGTTACTTGATGAACAATCTGATGAGTGAGAACAATTTAAGATGCACCTTTGTAATATTGTAACAGATTGTAAAAGACTAGTGTATGTTTGAAATAGTGATTATGTTTGTTGAAAAGATGTGAAATGGAAACTTGACCAATGGGAACCACTTGTGAATAAAATCTAAGCATTTTTGAAATTTCTGACATGTGGGACTGATGTATGGCATTATGACTAGTGGGACCAGCGCTAAAATATAATGATTGAAAATAGAAAATAAATGATTGTAAGAAGGCCAAGGCCCAAAAATAAAGACGCTGAAATATTGGGCTTGGCCCATGTAGCCCACAAGAATTGACTTGGAATAAAATCAAGAATTGTTGGGCTAGGCCCATGTAGAAAATCGAATTGGACCGGGCTGAATCTTGTGCCACATCAGCTTGCCACGCTGGATGCCTACGTGGACTGGGGAGGCTAGTGACCAAAACGCCACAGTAGGAATATTTTGGTCATACACGTCCACGACCTTCTCACAGAGAAGGTCGCTATAGTCAGTTTACGACCCTCAGCTTTTGACCTTCTGTTTTTGGTCACAAAAAGGTCGCAAATGAAAAACTATGACCTTTCAGTGACCAATAGTGGAGGTCACAAGATAGCATATTTCTTGTAGTGTTAATTAGGTGAAGTTAAATGAATGACCTAAATGAATGAAATTAGTAGTTAACTGAATTTTTATGACAAAATTGTATATGCTTAAATACTTAACTAAATATGATTTTGAGGAAAACTTGTATATGCTTAAGTAGTTAACTAAATATATTATAGGGTTGTATATATAGTTGCTTAAGTACTTATATAGTTGTTCTGCACCCAATGTATGCTGAAGTAGTTGTATAATTCCTAGTGTTCATCAATGGGTGCTTAAGTAATTGTAGATGCTTAAGTAGCTAGCTACGGTTTATCTAATTAGTTAGTATGTAGATGCTTAAGTACTAGGGCAATAGGGTTAGGGCAGTAGGACAGAATTTGAATTGAGTTCTAGGGCTCATAATTTGAAATTTGTGTAGATTTTCTTGAAGTGTGAAACATTGAAGTGGTCATGATATATGAAAATTCCTCAATTGTGCCCAAGTGACCTTTTGTTGTTTCTAGGTATTGAAGCTGACTGGCCTATGTTTTTCCAGAATGTTGATTCATTTCTATTCCGGCAAATTTCAGGTGCTCGATTTGTCCATTTTTTTAGCAAAGGTCATGCCGAAATTTTCCTTGAATTTCGGGATGACTTGTGCTACAAACTAGGACATATCAAGTGCCCGAGATTTTCCGCACCGGGAAGGAATCAACGTTCCTACAAAACATAGGCCTTTTTTATGTGATTATTAAGTTTATTGGGTCTAGAATTAATTGACTAGATTTAAGCGTAGGAAACATGGCTAGCAACAATGAAGGACAGGGTTCTGGTGCTTGCGACGACGTCTACCTAGCGGTAGACGAATTTTTGAACCTTCCCAACGATCAACGGATGTTGTTGCTGGGCCCACCTATAACATCCGAGACCGACATTGAGACTGGCGCCGAGACTGGCCTTGAGACTGGCAAAGCCATAGAGCCTAAACCGAAGAGGAGATGTCGACGCCCAAACCAACTCCTCTAGACTAGTGGTTACGGAGGTGGACGATGACAATTTTGAGCCAAAACTGCCTGTGGAAGCACGCTCCTGCTACGACAATCAAATAGGCTGCATCGTACGGATATGCGCCACCATCAACGATGAGAAACTAAAGAAGATACCAAATATGGAGCACTCCCTCCTAACCCTGATGCACCAGATATTCTTGTTCCCGGGCTGGGATGAAATCCAATATACTGAGCCAGAGAAAGACCCGGCAATGAAGAAGATAAACAAACACGCCATGACCAAATTTAGCGACGCGTTGGCCACCTGGAAAGTAAGAGTGAAACATCAGATCATCAACAAAAAGGAACCCTACTCCGAGATTGTACAGGATAATCCGACAATCACAGAAGAGCAGTTTCAAATATTCAAGGCGGCTTGCGATGCCGAAGATGCCAAAGAAAAGTTGAAGTACATGAATGGGCTTAAACAGAGGAACATGGGGTGCCACCACCTCGGAAGCCGTGGTTACGCGGGGAAGAGGTCCATATGGGCCAAGGTGGACGCGGAACACGAAAGTCTAGGCATCCCAGACTCCTTGGCGGAGTTCACCGTCCCACAGGAGCATGACGGCCTCAGGGCCCGGTACCATTGGGAACCAGTCAAGAAGGTTTTCGAGACGGACCCGGTCACGACGGAGTTCATGAGACTGTTGTAATTTTAGTTTCTGATTAATTCGACTGCATGTTTAGTCATATTTGTAAACGATCCTTGTTCCTATTGAAGAAAATATGCCCTAGAGGCAATAATAAAGTTATTATTTATTTCCTTATATCATGATAAATGTTTATTATTCATGCTAGAATTGTATTAACCGGAAACATAATACATGTGTGAATACATAGACAAACATAGTGTCACTAGTATGCCTCTACTTGACTAGCTCATTTATCAAAGATGGTTATGTTTCCTAGCCATGGACAAAAGAGTTGTCATTTGATTAACAAGATCACATCATTAGGAGAATGATGTGATTGACTTGACCCATTCCGTTAGCTTAGCACTTGATCGTTTAGTATGTTTGAGGGAGTCCTGGATTAGGGGGTGTCCGGATGGCCGGACTAAGACCTTTGGCCGGACTCCCGGACTATGAAGATACAAGATTGAAGACTCCGTCCCGTGTCCGGGTGGGACTTCCCTTGGCGTGGAAGGCAAGCTTGGCGATACGATATGAAGATCTCCTCCCATTGTAACCGACTCTGTGTAACCCTAGCCCTCTCCGGTGTCTATATAAATCGGAGAGTTTTAGTTCGTAGGACGAACAACAATCATACCATAGGCTAGCTTCTAGGGTTTAGCCACTCCGATCTCGTGGTAGATCTACTCTTGTACTACCCATATCATCAATATTAATCAAGCAGGAGTAGGGTTTTACCTCCATCGAGAGGGCCCGAACCTGGGTAAAAACATCGTGTCCCTTGTCTCCTGTTACCATCCGCCTAGATGCACAGTTCGGGACCCCCTACCCAAGATCTGCCGGTTTTGACACCGACATTGGTGCTTTCATTGAGAGTTCCGCTGTGTCGTCACCATCAGGAAGGATGCCGCATCGCGTCCTTAAAGATGGCGTCGTTGCTAAAGGAGCTTTGGCTGTCGGCCAAACTCTCCGGCTAGGCAGGTTTTTGATGACCGCCTGTCCGGCCGTCGCGCCGACGATGACCTCTCGGGCCATCGAAAGCAATCTTCACATCAGCTCGGTGCTTGCCGAGCAGTTAGATCCGATGGAGCTCTTCTCCCTGAACGAGCTCTTGGATCGCATCGCGGCCCTGGGAGTCGCTACTGATTACGACCAGATTGGGCTTAAACCCGATCAGAGAGAGATTGACTCTCCCCAGATTACCCACCACGTCGAAGTGGTGGAAGAACAATGCGGCGAGTCTTCGCCCGCCCTAAGGACCAGATGCGTCCGGATTCCCGATCCCTCCAAGCCGGATACCCGCGGAGGGGAAGGTGTCGCCCAAACCCTGAACCTAAAGTCAGGCAGCAGGACCGATTCATTGAATAATATCCGAGAAAGCAAGCTTCCGAATTCGGAAACCGCTCGGCCCCTGAATCTTACATCGGGCAGGGTTCCGGATTTAATCCCACCCGCCCACCCAACTATACGGGATTTATCCCTAATACGACAAGAGTCCGGAGAAACAGTACACCACTACTGGGACAGATTCCTCCTGGTTATGAACATGATAAAGGACTGCCGTGAGAAAGAAGCAATTTCACTCTTCTTTAACAACTGCATGGACATCGGAATCCTCAACGCCATAAGTCACCGCGAAATTACACGATTCGCCGACTTGACATCCATAGTACGAAAGTACTGTGCGACTGAAAGCGTTCGGAAAACCGAAGATAAATTCTGGGACAATCCGGTCCCGAATATAACACAAGTTCGAAACAAAAGGGCGCATTATCACCAGGCATCTGAGCTAAACATCAAAAAACAAAAACCCTCTACAGGGTACAGGACCGTACTGGAAGGATGGCTCAATGGACCGTGTAAAATTCATAATTCAGGGAAAGCCACACCAACGCACAGCCTCAGAGCATGTTGGATATGTTGGAAATATGCCCTAGAGGCAATAATAAATTGGTTATTATTATTATATTTCCTTGTTCATGATAATCGTTTATTATCCATGCTATAATTGTATTGATAGGAAACTCAGATACATGTGTGGGTACATAGACAACACCATGTCCCAAGTAAGCCTCTAATTGACTAGCTCGTTGATCAATAGATGGTTACGGTTTCCTGACCATGGACATTGGATGTCGTTGATAACGGGATCACATCATTAGGAGAATGATGTGACGGACAAGACCCAATCCTAAGCCTAGCACAAAGATCGTGTAGTTCGTATGCTAAAGCTTTTCTAATGTCAAGTATCATTTCCTTAGACCATGAGATTGTGCAACTCCCGGATACCGTAGGAATGCTTTGGGTGTACCAAACGTCACAACGTAACTGGGTGGCTATAAAGGTGCACTACAGGTATCTCTGAAAGTGTCTGTTGGGTTGGCACGAATCGAGACTGGGATTTGTCACTCCGTGTAAATGGAGAGGTATCTCTGGGCCCACTCGGTAGGACATCATCATAATGTGCACAATGTGACCAAGGGGTTGATCACGGGATGATGTGTTACGGAACGAGTAAAGAGACTTGCTGGTAATGAGATTGAACAAGGTATCGGGATACCGACGATCTAATCTCGGGCAAGTACAATACCGTTAGACAAAGGGAATTGTATACGGGATCGAATGAGTCCTTGACATCGTGGTTCATCCGATGAGATCATCGTGGAACATGTGGGAGCCAACATGGGTATCCAGATCCCGCTGTTGGTTATTGACCGGAGAACGTCTCGGTCATGTCTGCATGATTCCCGAACCCATAGGGTCTACACACTTAAGGTTCGATGACGCTAGGGTTATAAAGGAAGTTTGTGTGTGGTTACCGAATGTTGTTCGGAGTCCCGGATGAGATCCCGGACGTCACGAGGAGTTCCGGAATGGTCCGGAGTTAAAGATTTATATATGGAAAGTTGTTGTTCGGGTTCCGGAAAAAGTTCGGGTTTTTTCGGTAATGTACCGGGAAGCTTCCAGAAGGTTCTGGAGGATTCCGGAGGGGTCCGGAGGTCCGGAAATTGTCCCACCACGTCCAATACAGTAGCATGGGCTGTAGGGGGGCGCCCTAGCCTTAATGGGCCAGGGGCACCAGCCCCCCCCAAGGCCCATGCGCATGGGAAGGGGAAAACCCTAAGGGGGAGGGCCTCCACTTGACTTGGGAGGCACTCCTCCCCCCCTTGGCCGCCGCCCCCTCCTCAGATTGGATCTGAGGGGGCCGCCCCCCCTCTCCCTTTCCCCTATATATATGTGGGGGCGGGACGGTAGCCGCACCACAAGTTCTGGCGCAGCCCTCCCCCTCTCCCAAGTACTCCTCTCCCGCGGTGCTTGGCGAAGCCCTGCAGGATTGCCATGCTCCTCCATCACCACCACGCCGTTGTGCTGCTGCTGGACGGAGTCTTCCTCAACCTCTCCCTCTCTCCTTGCTGGATCAAGGCATGGGAGACATCACCGGGCTGTACGTGTGTTGAACGCGAAGGTGTCGTCCGTTCGGCACTAGGATCTCCGGTGATTTGGATCACGACGAGTACGACTCCTTCAATCCTGTTCTCTTGAACGCTTCCGCTTAGCGATCTACAAGGGTATGTAGATGCACTCTCTTCCCCTCGTTGCTAGTTTCTCCATAGATAGATCTTGGTGACACGTAGGAAAATTTTGAATTTCTTCTACGTTCCCCAACAGTGGCATCATGAGCTAGGTCTATTGCGTAGATTCTTTGCACGAGTAGAACACAAAGTAGTTGTGTGCGTTGATTTTGTTCAATATGCTTACCGTTACTAGTCCAATCTTGTTTCGACGGTATTGTGGGATGAAGCGGCCAGGACCGACCTTACACGTACTCTTACGTGAGACAGGTTCCACCGACTGACATGCACTTGGTGCATACGGTGGCTAGCGGGTGCCAGTCTCTCCCACTTTAGTCGGAACGGATTCGATGAAAAGGGTCCTTATGAAGGGTAAATACCAATTGGCATATCACGTTGTAGTTTTGCGTAGGTAAGAAACGTTCTTGCTACAAACCCATAGCAGCCACGTAAAACATGCAAACAACAATTAGAGGACGTCTAACTTGTTTTTGCAGGGTATGCTATGTGATGTGATATGGCCAAGAAGAATGTGATGAATGATATGTGATGTATGAGATTGATCATGTTCTTGTAATAGGAATCACGACTTGCATGTCGATGAGTATGACAACCGGCAGGAGCCATAGGAGTCGTCTTTATTTATTGTATGACCTGCGTGTCATTGAACAATGCCATGTAATTACTTTACTTTATTGCTAACCGGTAGCCATAGTAGTAGAAGTAATAGTTGGCGAGACAACTTCATGAAGACACGATGATGGAGATCATGATGATGGAGATCATGGTGTCATGCCGGTGACGATGATGATCATGGAGCCCCGAAGATGGAGATCAAAAGGAGCAATATGATATTGGCCATATCATGTCACTATTTGATTGCATGTGATGTTTATCATGTTTATACATCTTATTTGCTTAGAACGACGGTAGTAAATAAGATGATCCCTCATTAAAATTTCAAGAAAGTGTTCCCCCTAACTGTGCACCGTTGCGAAAGTTCGTCGTTTCGAAACACCACGTGATGATCGGGTGTGATAGATTCTTATGTTCACATACAACGGGTGTAAGCCAGATTTACACACGCGAAACACTTAGGTTAACTTGACGAGCCTAGCATGTACAGACATGGCCTCAGAACACAAGAGACCGAAAGGTCGAGCATGATCGTATGGAGGATACGATCAACATGAAGATGTTCACCGATGATGACTAGTCCGTCTCACGTGATGATCGGACACGGCCTAGTTGACTCGGATCATGTAATCACTTAGATGACTAGAGGGATGTCTATCTGAGTGGGAGTTCATAAGATGAACTTAATTATCCTGAACATAGTCAAAAGATCTTTGCAAATTATGTCGTAAGCTCGCGCTTTAGTTCCACTGTTTAGATATGTTCCTAGAGAAAATATAGTTGAAAGTTGATAGTAGCGATTATGCGGACAGTAGAAAGCTTATGTCCTTACTGCATCGCTCAGTGTGCTGAACCCCAAACGTTGTTTGTGGATGTTGCGAACATCGGACATACACATTTTGATAACTATGTGTTAGTTCAGTTAAATGGTTTAGAGGCACCAAAGACGTTTTCGAAACATCGCGGAACATATGAGATGTTTCGAGGGCTGAAATTGGGATTTCAGGCTCATGCCCACGTCAAGAGGTATGAGACCTCTGACGATTTTCTTAGCCTGCAAACTAAGGGAGAAAAGCTCAATCGTTGAGCTTGTGATCAGATTGTCTGAGTGCAACAATCACTTGAATCGAGTGGGAGTTGATCTTCCAGATGAGATAGTGATGTTTCTCCAAAGTCATTGCCACCAAGCTGCTAGAGCTTCGTGATGAACTATAACATATCAGGGATAGATATGATGATCCTTGAGGTATTCACGATGTTTGACACCGCGAAAGTAGAAATCAAGAAGGAGCATCAATTGTTGATGGTTGGTGAAACCACTAGTTTCAAGAAGGGCAAGGGCAAGAAGGGATACTTCATGAAACGACAAATCAACTGCTGCTCCAGTGAAGAAACCCAAGGTTGAACCCAAACCCGAGACTAAGTGCTTCTGTGATAAGGGGAATAGTCACTAGAGCGGAATTACCCTAGATACTTGGTAGATGAGAAGGCTGGCAAGGTCGATAGAAGTATATTGGATATACATTGTGTTAATGTGTACTTTACTAGTACTCCTAGTAGCACCAGGGTATTAGATACTGGTTCGGTTGCTAGGTGTTAGTAACTTGAAATAAAGAGCTACGGAATAAACGGAGACTAGCTAAAGGTGAGATGACGATGTGTGTTGGAAGTCTTTCCAAGGTTGATGTGATCAAACATCGCACGCTCCCTCTACCATCAAGATTAGTATTAAACCTGAATAATTGTCATTTGGTGTTTGCGTTGAGCATAGACATGATTGGATTATGTCTATCACAATACGGTTATTCATTTAAGGAGAATAATGGTTACTCTATTTATTTGAATAATAACTTCAATGGTCTTGCACCTAAAGGAATGGTTTATTGAATCTCGATCGTAGTGATACACATTTTCATGCCAAAAATTATAAGATAGTAATGATAGTACCACTTACTTGTGGCACTGCCATGTAAGTCATATTGGTATAAAACGCATGAAGAAGCTCCATGTTGATGGATCTTTGGACTCACTCATTTTTGAAAAGTTTGAGACATGCGAACCATGTCTATTGGTGCATACGCATGAAGAAACTCCATGCAGATGGATCGTTTAGACTCACTTGATTTTGAATCACTTGAGATATGCAAATCATACCACATGGACAAGATGACTGAAAAGCCTCGGTTTCAGTAAGATGGAACTAGATAGCAACTTGTTGGAAGTAACACATTTTGATGTGTGCAGTCCAATGAGTGCTGAGGCATGCAGTGAATATCGTTATGTTCTTACTTCACAGATGATTCGAGTAGATGTTGAGTATATTTACTTGACGAAACACAAGTCTGAATTATTGAATGGTTCAAGTAATTTCAGAGTGAAGTTTAAGATCTTCGTGACAAGAGGATAGAATGTCTATGATATGATCATAGAGATGAATATCTGAGTTGCGAGTTTTGGCACACAATTAAGACATTGTGGAAATTGTTTCACAATTAATACCGCCTGGAACACCATAGTGTGATGGTGTGTCCGAACATCATAGTAGCACCCTATTGGATATGGTGCGTACCTTGATGTCTCTTATCGAATTACCACTATCGTTCATGGGTTAGGCATTAGAGACAACCGCACTCACTTTAAATAGGGCACCACGTAATTCCGTTGAGACGACATCGTTTGAACTGTGGTTTGGAGAAACCTAAGTTGTTGTTTCTTAAAGGTTTGGGGCTGCGACGCTTATGTGAAAAAGTTTCAGGTTGATAAGCTCGAACCCAAAGCGGATAAAATGCATCTTCATAGGACACCCAAAACAGTTGGGTATACCTCCTAATTCAGATCCGAAAGCAATAGGGATTGTTTCTTGAATCGTGTCCTTTCTCGAGGAAAGGTTTGTCTCGAGAATTGAGTGGGAGGATAGTGGAGAATTGATGAGGTTATTGAACCATCACTTCAACTAGTGTGTAGCAGGGCACAGGAAGTTGTTCCCGTGGCATCTACACCAATTGAAGTGGAAGCTTATGATATTGATCATGAAGCTTCGGATCAAGTCACTACCGAACCTCGTAGCACGGCAAGGACGCGTACTGCTTCGGAGTGGTACGGTGATCCTGTCTTAAAGGTCATGTTTCTAGACAACAATGAACCTACAAGCTATGGAGAAGCGATGGTGGGCCCAAATTCCGACAAATGGTTAGGAGCCATGAAATCCGAGATAGGATCCATGTATCAGAACAAAGCATGGACTTTGGTGGACTTGCCCAATGATCAGCAAACCATTGAGATAAATGGATCATTAAGAAGAAGACGGACGTGGACGGTAATGTCACCGTCTATGAAGCTCGACTTGTGGCGAAGAGTTTTTCACAAGTTCAAGGAGTTGACTACGATGAGATTTTCTCATCCGTAGCGATGCTTAAGTCCGTCGGAATCATGTTAGCATTAGCTGCATTTATGAAATCTGGCAGATGGATGTCAAAACGAGTTTCCTTACCAGTTTTCGTGAGGAAAGCAGGGGCGGAGCCAGCGCCCGGCGACCCTGGGCACTTGCCCGGGCTTGCTGGCTACTGGACAACGTACGCAGCTAATAAACAATGGGAGAAATCCTGTTCTGCATCGTGGGATTCGTGTGGTTTACCCGGGCAGACATGTATGTTAGGCTTTCTTTAGTAATCTGTAATGGGCTAATTAACCAGGCCTACCAACGGCCGATTAAATAAATAGTTGAGTAATGGGCTAGTTAACAGTGAAAGCCCATTTTATTTCCAGAACTATTACTACTCGAGAAGAACACGAGCCGTCGGAGTTTGGCCCTTTGGCTGTCCGTTTCTCAGCCATCGTGGAGAGGGACTGGCGGCGGCGTAAGGAGGCTGGCCAGGGCGCGCCGCTCGCGGCTGACGGCGGCCGGAGCTGATCCATCCCAAGGATCAACTTGCATCCTGGTCTGCTTGTCCCTTCATTTCTGATCAGATAAGTCTACTAACAGATTTAGAGATTGATAAATTTAGTACTTAAATTTTTAGGTTGGGGCACAGGGATTATTTTGGCCATTGGGGATGATCACATCTTCATGAGCCTAGTCTTTAGTTTATGGATTTGTTCTAAATAGATGCTAACTTAAAATTTTAAATTATTAAATTTCATAGATGATGAATTTCTGTGTATGAAACTAAACATTGATATGTTATATTATATATATATTACACTCCATCCGATCCAAAATTAGCATCGTGGTTTTGATTGGAGGGAGTAGTTTATTTTATAATTACATTTATAGGGCTATGTGTTTATACTTTTACTATATACATTATTTATTTGCATTTGTCGTTCGAAAGTTTGGTGCTATTTTATATGTTGTCACTAGTAGAAAACGGAGCTTTAAAACCGGTTTGTAAGGGCCTTTAGTGCCGGTTATGGAACCGGCACTAAAGTGTGGGCACTAAAGGCCCCCCCCTTTAGTACCGGTTCGGCACGAACCGGCGCTAAAGTGCCACCACGTGGCGTGAGCTTGCGCCCTAGTATGGGGGACCTTTAGTACCGGTTGGTTTACCAACCGGTACTAAAGGGTTTTTTTTGAAAATTTTGGAAAAAAATTTGATTTTTTTTTCGATTTTTAATTTTTCTAAATTATTTGATGATTTAGTCTCTAATCACCTCTCTTAACTGCTCAAGTGTGGATCACTCATTCCAAATTATCTAACTTCCCGACCGGTGACCCATCCCTCTCACTACTCCAGCCCGAGCACGCTTAACTTTCGGGTTCTATTCTCCTTCGTTTCCGAGTCTGCACTTGTTGTTTTCCTGACAATAGTAAGATGTCAATCCTATTAACCCTCAGGAGTTTAGCTTGAGCATGAAGTCACACATTTCACCGTTTGAGTTTGAAACTATTATTCTAAAAAAACAGTAATTATTTAGTAACGCTAATATTTCTTGAATAAGTTTGACCATAGTTTGACCATAGTTTGACCAAAATTCAAAAAATTGAAATAATTATTTAGTAACACTAATATTCTTGAATAATTATGTAGTAACATTAATACTTCTTGAATAAGTAGTTTGACCAAATTTAACCAAATTTTTTTAAAAAAATTGAAATTTGACCATATCTTTTTTTCCTTTTCGAATTCGAGGATTCTAAAAAATTCCAAACAGGCCGTAGGCGGTCTCCATCGGATGCGGATTTTCGTGCTGAATTTTTTGATATATTATACATTTTTTTCCGACATCGTATGCAAAAGTTATAGCCATTTTACATTTTCCCTACACTTTTTGCAAAACATGTCCAAATTTAAGTTTTCAAATTTTCCTAACTAGTAGATATAGTAATATAACTACCTCTCAAAGGATTTTATTTTTTGAAGTTTTTATCATTTTCTTTTGATTTTTTCAAAACTGAAATGGCG
>NC_057795.1:687969956-688003335 GCF_018294505.1 Triticum aestivum
GATCACATTAGTGCCGGTTTTTTTACAAACCGGCACTAATGTGCTTCACATTTGACCCTTTTTCTACTAGTGTGTATATCCACTTTACATGGGGTTTGATGATTTGCCCCATGCTTGTCTCAATGGCAAGTGGCCCCAGCCCCGCCGTACCCGTCATTCTCGGGGGGGGGGGGGTAAATGATCAAAGTTAGAAGAAAAGTTGGGGAAAAGATCCCATTCCTCAAAATATCCAATATTTATTTTCAGTTTAAACAATTAGACTCAAACTCGCCCAGGCTCCACAAAAGTTCTGGCTCCGCCACTGGAGGAAAGGTTGTATGTGATACAATCAGAAAGGTTTTGTCGATCCTAAGGATGCTAAAAGGAATGCTAGCTCCAGCGATCCTTCCATGGACTGGAGTAAGCATCTCGGAGTTGGAATATACACTTTGATAAAATGATCAAAGATTTTGGGTTTATACAAAGTTTATGAGAAACTTGTATTTCCAAATAAGTGAGTGGGAGCACTATGGAATTTCTGATGAGTATATGTTGTTGACATATTGTTGATCAGAAATGATGTAGAATTTCTAGAAAGCATATAGGGTTATTTGAAAAGAGTTTTTCAATGGAAAACCTGGATTATGCTACTTGAACAATAAGCATCAAGATCTATAAGATAGATCAAAATGCTTAATAATACTTTCAAATGAGCACATACCTTGACATGATCTTGAAGGTGTTCAAGATGGATCAGTCAAAGAAGGAGTTCTTGCCTGAGTTGTAAGGTATGAAGTTAAGAGTTAAAGCTCGACCACGGCAGAAGAGAGACAAAGGACGAAGGCCGTCCCCTAGGCTTCAGACGTAGGCTCTATAGTATGCTATGCTGTGTACCGCACCGGAAGTGTGCCTTGCCATGAGTCAGTCAAGGGGTACAAGAATGATCCAGGAACGGATCATTGGACAGCGGTCAAAATTATCCTTAGAAGAATAAGGAAATGTTTCTCGATTATGGAGGTGATAAAGCGTTCGGCGTAAAGGGTTACGTCGATGCAAGCTTTAACACCTATCCGAATGACTCTGAGTAGCAAACCGGATACGTATAGTGGAGCAACCATTTGGAATAGCTTCAAGTGGAACGTGGAAGCAGCATTTGCAATATGACATAGAGAATTGCGAAGTACATACGGATCTGAATACTGCAGACCCGTTGACTAAAACTTCTCTCACAAGGAAAATATGATCAAACCCCAGAACTCATTGAGTCTTAATCACATGGTGATGTGAACTAGTTTAGCAACACTAGTAAACTCTTTGGATGTTGGTCACATGGCGATGTGACCTATCAGTGTTAATCACATAGCGATGTGAACTAGATTATTGACTCTAGTGCAAGTGAGAGACTGTTGGAAATATGCCCTAGAGGCAATAATAAATTGGTTATTATTATTATATTTCCTTGTTCATGATAATCGTTTATTATCCATGCTATAATTGTATTGATAGGAAACTCAGATACATGTGTGGGTACATAGACAACACCATGTCCCTAGTAAGCCTCTAATTGACTAGCTCGTTGATCAATAGATGGTTACGGTTTCCTGACCATGGACATTGGATGTCGTTGATAACGGGATCACATCATTAGGAGAATGATGTGATGGACAAGACCCAATCCTAAGCCTAGCACAAAGATCGTGTAGTTCGTATGCTAAAGCTTTTCTAATGTCAAGTATCATTTCCTTAGACCATGAGATTGTGCAACTCCCGGATACCGTAGGAATGCTTTGGGTGTACCAAACGTCACAACGTAACTGGGTGGCTATAAAGGTGCACTACAGGTATCTCTGAAAGTGTCTGTTGGGTTGGCACGAATCGAGACTGGGATTTGTCACTCCGTGTAAACGGAGAGGTATCTCTGGGCCCACTCGGTAGGACATCATCATAATGTGCACAATGTGACCAAGGTGTTGATCACGGGATGATGTGTTACGGAACGAGTAAAGAGACTTGCTGGTAACAAGATTGAACAAGGTATCGGGATACCGACGATCGAATCTCGGACAAAGGGAATTGTATACGGGATCGAATGAGTCCTTGACATCGTGGTTCATCCGATGAGATCATCGTGGAACATGTGGGAGCCAACATGGGTATCCAGATCCTGCTGTTGGTTATTGACCGGAGAACGTCTCGGTCATGTCTGCATGATTCCCGAACCCGTAGGGTCTACACACTTAAGGTTCGATGACGCTAGGGTTATAAAGGAAGTTTGTATGTGGTTACCGAATGTTGTTCGGAGTCCCGGATGAGATCCCGGACGTCACGAGGAGTTCCGAAATGGTCCGGAGTTAAAGATTTATATATGGAAAGTTGTTGTTCGGGTTCCGGAAAAAGTTCGGGTTTTTTCGGTAATGTACCGGGAAGCTTCCAGAAGGTTCCGGAGGATTCCGGAGGGGTCCAGAGGTCCGGAAATTGTCCCACCACGTCCAATACAGTAGCATGGGCTGTAGGGGGCGCCCTAGCCTTAATGGGCCAGGGGCACCAGCCCCCCCAAGGCCCATGCGCAAGGGAAGGGGAAAACCCTAAGGGGGGGGGGCCTCCACTTGACTTGGGAGGCACTCCTCCCCCCTTGGCCGCCGCCCCCTCCTCAGATTGGATCTGTGGGGGCTGCCCCCCCTCTCCCTTGCCCCTATATATATGTGGGGGTGGGAGGGCAGCCGCACCACAAGTTCTGGCGCAGCCCTCCCCCTCTCCCAAGTACTCCTCCTCTCGCGCGGTGCCTGGCGAAGCCCTGCAGGATTGCCACGCTCCTCCATCACCACCACGCCGTTGTGCTTCTACTGGACGGAGTCTTCCTCAACCTCTCCCTCTCTCCTTGCTAGATCAAGGCATGGGAGACGTCACCGGGCTGTACATGTGTTGAACGCGGAGGTGCCGTCCGTTCGGCACTAGGATCTCCGGTGATTTGGATCACGACGAGTACGACTCCTTCAACCCTGTTCTCTTGAACGCTTCCGCTTAGCGATCTACAAGGGTATGTAGATGCACTCTCTTCCCCTCATTGCTAGTTTCTCCATAGATAGATCTTGGTGACACGTAGGAAAATTTTGAATTTCTGCTACGTTCCCCAACAGGATACTACGGCAGGTGGCCAGAAGTGGCGAGGAGCTTTTAACTCCAGCACCCGAAGAATACCTCCCCAGTACGGTGTCGACAGTCTTCGAGACATTCACATCAAGCAATGCAAGCAAACGAACGCTCCGCAACCTTGCCGAAGTCTACCAAGTAGCAACGATAAACCCATGGAGTGACACGGCTATCACCTTTAATGCCAGTGACGAACCTAAATTCCGGACAGCCCGAGCACCAGCCGCATTGGTCCTCAGTCCGATAGTGGACGGCTTCCGACTTACAAAGGTACTCATGGATGGCGGCAGCGGACTCAACCTCATCTACGAGGAAACCTTGCGAAAAATGGAAATTGACTGGAGCCGCATTTAGGGAAGCAACACAACTTTTAGGGGAATAATCCCAAGCCGGGAAGCGTGCTGTTCAGGAAAAATCACACTGGATGTGGTGTTCGGCACGCCGGACAATTACAGATCCGAGGAGGTCACATTTCAAGTGGCCCCGTTCAGCAGCGGATACCACGCTCTGCTAGGGCGAGAAGCATTTACAATTTTCCAAGCCATACCCCATTACGGGTACATGAAGCTCAAAATGCCCGGGCCCAACGGAATCATCACTCTCGCAAGTGATCTGGACATAGCGATCTGCGCTGAAAACAAGACAGCCGCACTGGCCCTGGAGGCATTATCTGAGGCCCTAGCGGCCGAGGAATTAACGGTGTTGCGCTCTACGGTGGACAGGGACGATGTGATACTAGACAAGAGATCCAAGCCCACCTATTTTAAACCAGCGAACGAAATAGTCAAATTCCAAGTCCATCCAACGGACCCTACAAAAACGGCCTCCATCGGGGCACAATTAAAACCCGATGTAGACGCCGCACTCAGAGACTTCCTGCGAGAAAATTGGGACATTTTCTCCTGGCACCCCTCGGATATGCCAGGAATCCCATGCAGGCTGGCCGAGCACAGCCTGAACATCATAAAAGGGTTTAAACCCGTCAAGCAGACCCTACGGCGTTTTTTCAAACCCAACAGACAAGCCATGGGAGAGGAGCTAGCAAAACTGCTGGAAGCCGGATTCATCAGAGACATAAAACATCCGGACTGGCTAGCAAACCTGGTGATGGTACCAAAGAAGGACAAATCTTGGCGCCTATGTGTCGATTTCAAAGACCTAAACAAGGCCTGTCCAAAGAACCCTTTCCCACTCCCCCGAATTGATCAAATCATCGACGCCATCGGAGGACACGACTCATTGTGTTTCCTCGATGCATACTCTGGCTACCATCAAATCAAGATGGCAGAGTCAGACCAAGCCGCAACGGCATTCATCACCCCGTACGGCCTATTCTGCTTCAACACGATGCCCTTCGGGCTCAAAAACACCGGCGCAACATATCAGCGCATGATTCAGACATGTCTGGCCAACCAGATCGGCAAAACAGTTGAAGCATACGTAGATGACGTGGTCGTCAAAACAAAACACGTCGATACTCTAGTAGACGACTTGAGGCTCACGTTCGACAATCTCCGAACATATGACATTAAGCTCAACCTGGAAAAATGCATTTTTGGCGTACCAGCCGGAAAGCTCTTGGGCTTCACCGCATCCGGTAGAGGAATTGAAGCAAACCCAGCCAAGATCCAAGCTCTGTCACAATTGGATACCCCAAAGGACCTCAGACAAATACAAAACCTGACAGGATGTGTGGCGGCTCTAAGACGCTTTATCTCCCGCTTAGGAGAAAAGGCATTACCCCTCTATAGCCTCCTGCGTCGCACCGACCACTTCGAGTGGACGGATGCCGCCACGGCCGGACTCGATGAAATAAAAGCCATACTGGCAACAAATCCGGTCCTGGCCGCGCCCAACACGGGCAAACCAATGCTATTATACATCGCGGCAACCCATCAAGTTGTAAGCGCGGTGCTCGTCATCGAACGAGAAGCGGACGGACACAAGTTCCCCCTCCAAAAACCAGTGTACTACGTGTCCACTGTACTAAATCCATGCAAGTCACGGTACCCGCATTATCAAAAGATAGCATACGCGGTGTTCATGGCATCCCGGAAGCTACGACACTACTTTTAAGAGTGCTCCATAACAGTGGCATCCGAAGTACCCCTTAATGATATTATAAACAACCGCGACGCAACGGGCCGGATTGCCAAATGGGCCATCGAGCTCCTCCCGTTCGACATAACCTACAAGCCAAGGCGAGCTATTAAGTCGCAGGTTTTGGCCGACTTCATCGCCGAATGGACTGAAGCAGAACTCCCTAAAGAGTACGGCGCATACTCCAACTGGATCATGCACTTCGACGGCTCCAAAATGTTGGCTGGCCTGGGGGCTGGCGTCGTTTTGACGTCCCCAACCGGGGACACAGTCCAATACGTGCTTCAGATAATGTACACGGATTCCAACAACGCAGCCGAATACGATGCCCTTTTACATGGCCTCCGAATGGCAGTCTCCATGGGCATTCAGCGCCTAGAGGTCCGCAGGGATTCAAATCTCGCAATATCCCAAATAAATGGAGACTTTGATGCCAAGGATCCAAAAATGGCAGCTTACCGCAACGCCATCTTAAAGATGTCAGCTCGGTTTGAGGGGCTCGAATTTCATCACATAGCCCGGGAAAATAACCAAGCAGCAAACGTGCTGGCACGCATTGGCGCCAAGCGCGAGGCCTTCCCTCCCAACATCTTCCTAGAAAGGCTGTTCAAGCCATCTGTATCATGGGAAGGAGAATCCGGAAATAATAGCCCAGACACAACTACAATGCCCCTCACCGAACATTCTGACACAGTTGGGGGCTCCGCCAACGAAACAACGCCGTCGGCCCACGCAATAATGGCAGTCATTGCCCCTTGGACAGAACCATTCCTAGCCTACCTAACTAGGCAGGAACTTCCCGAGGACAAAAACAAGGCCCGCTGCATAGTGCGGCGATCTAAAGCCTACAAAGTCCACGAGGGAGAGCTTTACAAGAAAAGCACAACCGGAGTCCTTCAAAGGTGTATCTCCGAAGAGGAAGGGCGAGACCTTTTGGCTGAAATTCATGCCGGACTCGGTGGCCACCACGCCGCAGCCCGGGCCCTTGTAAGCAAGGCCTTCCGTACCGGATTTTATTGGCCAACGGCCCGGGCAGACGCTCAGGACATAGTGCAACGATGTGTTGGTTGCCAGTTATTCGCCAACCAAAGCCACATGCCGCCTACCGCCCTACAAACTATACCCATTACCTGGCCTTTTGCGGTCTGGGGGCTTGACATGGTCGGACCCCTTAAAGGAGGAACCCACAAACAAAAATATCTACTGGTCATGGTGGACAAATTCACCAAATGGATAGAAGCCAAGCCTGTAAAGACGGCCGAATCCGGACCAGTGATAGACTTCATATCCGGGGTCGTACACCATTACGGCGTCCCCCACAGCACCATAACCGACAACGGCACAAACTTCACGGCCGATGAAGTCAAACTTTGGTGCAAAAACATGGGCATCAAGCTCGACTATGCTTCAGTCTATCACCCTCAAACTAACGGTCAAGTCGAACGGGCCAATGGTCTCATTATGAGCGGCATCAAACCCAGACTAGTGCGATCCCTCAAGGAATCTAACACACACTGGGTAGAGGAGCTTGACTCCGTACTCTGGGGGCTGCGAACCATGCCGAATCGCACTACCGGATTCACACCATTTTTTATGGTATACGGCGCAGAGGCAGTACTGCCATGCGACATAATCCATGACTCACCTCGAGTGCGCATGTACAAAGAAAGAGAAGCCGAGCTCAATCGGCAGGACAGCTTGGACGCATTGGAAGAGGAGCGCGACGTGGCAAAGGCTCACTCCGCATTCTATCAACAGCAGGCTCGAAGATACCAAAGCAGAGAAGTACGGGCCAAAACCTATAACGTTGGCGAGTTAGTTCTACGCCTGCCGGACAAGAAAAAGTATAAATTAAAGCCCAAATGGGAGGGCCCCATCATCATCGACCAAGTACTGACCGGCGGAGCATACCGTCTGCGAAGCGCATCGGATAACCAACTCGAGCCGAACCCATGGAACGCAGCATGCCTACGAAAGTTCTACGCCTAGCGCCGGACTCCGTGTTCGTTTCCTTCCCTAGTCCCTTTGTTTTTTTGGTAGTACGGGATTTTGTTCCTTCTCCCTACCCTTTTTTCTCACAAGCCCTTAGGGGCTTGCATGTGCAATATTCGCACATACCCGACGCGCTACCTGCGCTCATAATACCTGGGGGCTTCTCTACCAAGAAGTTTATATAAAATGGGCCCCATGCCCAAAACACGTGTGATGCTTCCGCATGAACCTTTTATACACCATTATATGCATCGATATGACTTAAGTTTTGGCCAAGCTGGGTTGCCTGGCTCCTGTGCTTACCCCTACGTTCCTGTTCGTTCGGCTAGGTGGTAAAGGGAGCACCTCTGCGATTGTTACTGCTAGGTCAGCCGGATGTGTACCTCAGACTGGGTGAAGCCGAAAGCTAGCGTTCTTAAGGGAATATTCGGTCGGTGAACTAAAAGATGATCTTTCGTATTCGTTCATTTGCCCCCAGATGCTTTTCTGCTCTTTCCGACAGTTCGGACATGCACTTTAGGGCATGCCTCCCAGGGAAAGGAACCCTTAACAGAACTATTCTCTCTGGAAGATGTTTCTTACTAACCATGTAATATAACATAACTAGTTGGGCACTTGTCTGCTAAAGCACTTATGACCCCTACGCCTTGTCTCCATGCATGCCCCGGTTCTTACATAACCGAGAGGGTATTCGGACACACTCCGGACTATAGGGTCCAGAGGTCGAAGCGAATAGGTCCGCAATGACAAACGATCTACAATCCGGCTAGAAGACATTTTTATGTCATTTTTACAGAGTCAATTCGACTCGGCATATTCTTCTTCAATGCCATCCAACAGGCGGTCTAATTTACAGTCCTGTTGGGAATACTTTGTAGCCAGCTCCACCTGGCCATATGCTAAGCTGACTGGGATCTCCTTTCCGTCTGGACCTATAGGGCCGACCTCGGCCATGTGGTTTGGGTCAGCCTTCATGTACCGAGTCTTCACCATGGCCCAGGCCTCCCTGGCACCTTGACGGCAAGCCGATATCTTCCACAACCGGAAGCGCTGCCGTATTCCCTCCAGCTTCTTTGCAAGCTCTTCAAGGCCTTCGGGCACGGAGAGGGATGGCCACATAGCCTGGATGACGCTTTGCATTGCCTGCTGAACTCGCTCGTGTAGTTGCAACAGCTCGGGAAGAAGGTCTCCCGATGAACCAGGCATTTCCTCCGCCGGACGACCCGTCAGCAGACCTACAGACATAGCTCTGTCAATCGACATCCTCGCCGAATTCTTTTTTCGAAGATTCGTTCAAGCACTTACTAAAAATGCCGCGTCAAAGTCACCGATTCTCCTTCACGGCAGAAGACAGCAGAATACGAACATCTTTCAGTTCCTCGCCTAGCTGGGTATTGGCGTCTTGAAGCTTGTTCTTCTCTTGCCTCACCCTCGTCCGCACGCTCTTGCCAGCCTTTAGTTGGCGTAGGAGTTGTTGCTGGTCCGGATTTACTCCGGCCTCATCTGCATTATTATCGTCAGGGTTGCACGCCTGCCGCAGTTCAAAACGGAAGTACCTTTCGAAGCACATATTACCTGGGGGCGTCCCCTTGACATTCTCTGAAGTGGCCAATGCGGCCTCGAGCTGAGCCTTGCACTCTTCGAGCTCCTGGGACAATTGCGTGTTCTTCTTTGTAAGACACTGCATAGCACATGATCCTTCAAACAGTTATCTTCACTATTTCAAGTCTCGGGGGCTACTAACATATATAACCTTCAATTTTACTCACATGTACGTCTTTCACATACTTCTTCGTGGCTCTGGCTAGACCATTTTGAGCAGCACGGAGATACGCATCTCCTGTATTAAAGGCGTCCAACGCCTCTGGGGAAAACACGCGTCACGAAGAATAGTCCAGCGACGCCTGTGGTTCAGGGCACTCTCCACCTCTGAATTGGTGGCAGATAGCCCGTCGGCGCCCTCTGTCGGAGGAGCGCCCGAGGCGCATCCCGCGTCCGCCTCCGCTTCCGGACCCGGCCTCGAACCTTGGCCGGCGGACATAGTCTGGCGGGCTCTCTTCTTCCTAAACAAATCATGAGCATTAGTAAGACTCAAGGGCATAAACCCTAGGTGAGGGAGTCCTGGATTAGGGGGTGTCCGGATAGCCGGACTACCATCATCAGCCGAACTGTCATCGGCCGGACTATCATCATCGACCGGACTCCAATACTATGAAGATACAAGATTGAAGACTTCGTCCCGTGTCCGGATGGGACTTTCCTTGGCGTGGAAGGCAAGCTTGGCGATACGGATATGTAGATCTCCTACCATTGTAACCGACTCTATGTAACCCTAGCCCTCTCTGGTGTCTATATAAACTAGATGGCTCTAATCCGTAGAACAACAACAACCATTACAATCATACCATAGGCTAGCTTCTAGGGTTTAGCCTCCTTGATCTCGTGGTAGATCCACTCTTGTAAACATCCACAATATCAATATCAATCGAGCAGGACATAGGGTTTTACCTCCATCAAGAGGGCCCGAACCTGGGTAAAACATCGTGTCCCTTGTCGCCTGTTACCATCCGCCTAGACGCACAGTTCGGGACCCCCTACCCGAGATCCGCCGGTTTTGACACCGACATTGGTGCTTTCATTGAGAGTTCCTCTATGTCGTCACCGATAGGCTTGATGGCCTCTTCAATCTACAACGACGCAGTCCTGGGTGAGACTTTTCTCCCCGGACAGATCTTCGTATTCGGCGGCTTCGCACTGCGGGCCAACTCACTTGGCCATCTGGAGCAGATCGAAAGCTACGCCCCTGGCCGTCAGGTCAGGTTTGGAAGCCTAAACTTCACGGCCGATATCCGCGGGGACTTGATCTTTGATGGATTTGAGCCACAGCCGAGCGTGCCGCGCTGTCACGATGGGCACGACCTAACTCTGCCGCCGGACAGCACCTTGGAGGCCGCACATGAATCCACTCCGACCCATAGTCCGGAGCCGATCGCTCAGATCGAGGACGGATGGCTGGACACCGCCTCGGGAGCTGCAACTTCTACGGCGATGGAGCCGAACACTTACCTTGTCCCGCATAAAGCTCATGACTCCGAGGTGCCGGACTCCCTGCCGGACTCCGAACCTCTTGCGCCCCTGCCAGTCAAATCCGATTGGGTGCCGATCATGGAATTCACCGCTGCGGACATCTTTCAGCACTCACCCTTCGGCGATATCTTAAATTCGCTGAAGCATCTCTCACTATCCGGAGAGCCCTGGCCGAACTACGGCCAGGATGGTTGGGACGCGGACGACGAAGAAATTCAGAGCCCACCCACCACCCACTTCGTAGCCACCGTCGACGATCTAACCGACGTACTCGACTACGACTCCGAAGACATCAACGGTATGGACGACGATGCCGGAGACTATCAAGAACCAGTGCCTACAGGACACTGGAAGACCACCTCGTCATACGACATATATATGGTGGACACCCCAAAAGATGGGGACGGCGAAGAAGCAACGGAGGCCGATTCCTTAAAGAAACAGCCCAAGTGCCGACGTCAGCGGCGCCGCTCTAAATCCCGCCATAGCAAGAATGGAGATTCCAGCACAGGAGATAATAACACCCCGGAAAGTGCCGAAGACAACCTCCTCCAGCACGATCCAACGCAGGAGGAGGCAGAAGCAAGCCCTCACGAGAGGGCGGCAGACGAAGAGGTCGAGGATGATAATTACTTACCTCCCTCCGGAGACGAGAAAAGCCTCGACGACGACGAATTCGTCCTGCCTGAGGATCCCGTCGAACAAGAGCGTTTCAGACGCAAGCTAATGGCCACGGTAAATAGCCTAAAGAAAAAGCAGCAACAACTTCAAGCTGATCAAGACCTACTGGCCGACAGATGGACCGAGGTCCTCGCGGCCGAAGAGTATGAACTCGAACACCCCTCCAAAAGTTACCCAAAACGCAAGTTGCTCCCCCGACTAGAGGAGGAAGCGTACAAACCTACATCACCAGCGCACAATACGGCAGACCGACCACCTCGTGGCCGCGACAGAGAGGCGTGCAAGCCCTCCACCAAAACCGTACCCCAGCATCGCTCAAAAAGCATGAAGCCACGGGGGAACGCACCGGACTTGCGGGATATATTGGAGGACAAGGCACGACAATCCAGATCTATCTATGGATCACGTGGGCGCCCCAAGACCCAGGACGAATACCGTCGCGCCGTATACAACTACTCCGGCCGGGCCGAACACAGCAGACAACGCTCTCTCGAGCTACGTCGCGATATTGCTCAATACAGAGGCGCCGCACACCCACTATGCTTCACTGACGAAGTAATGGATCATCAAATCCCTGAAGGGTTTAAACCCGTCAATATCGAATCCTACGATGGCACAACAGACCCCGCGGTTTGGATTGAGGATTATCTCCTCCATATACATATGGCCCGCGGCGATGATCTTCACGCCATCAAATATCTCCCGCTCAAGCTTAAAGGACCAGCTCGGCATTGGCTTAACAGCCTGCCCGCAGAGTCAATTGGATGCTGGGAAGACCTGGAAGCCGCATTCCTCGACAACTTCCAGGGCACATATGTGCCACCACCGGACGTAGATGACCTAAGCCACATAATCCAGCAGCCAGACGAATCGGCCAGGCAATTCTGGACACGGTTCTTAACAAAGAAAAATCAAATCGTCGACTGTCCGGATGCAGAGGCCCTCGCTGCCGTCAAACATAACATCCGTGACGAGTGGCTGGCCCGGCACCTAGGACAGGAAAAGTCGAAATCCATGGCAGCCCTCACATCACTCATGACCCGCTTCTGTGCGGGAGAGGATAGCTGGCTAGCTCGCAGCAACAACCTCAGCAAAAATGCTGGCAGTCCGGATACCAAGGACCGCAATGGCAGGTTGCGTCGAAACAAAAACAAACGCCACATTAACGGCGACAGCAATGAGGATACGGTAGTCAACGCCGGATTCCGAGGCTCCAAGCCCGGTCAACGGAAGAAGCCATTCAAAAGAACCACTCCGGGCCCGTCCAATTTGGACCGAATACTCGACCGCTCCTGTCAAATACATGGAACCCCCGAAAAGCCAGCTAACCAAACCAACAGAGATTGTTGGGTATTCAAGCAGGCAGGCAAATTAATCGCCGAAAACAATGACAAGGGGCTACACAGCGATGATGAGGAAGAGACCCGGCCGCCGAACAACAGAGGACAAAAGGGATTCCCCCCTCAAGTTCGGACGGTAAACATGATATACGCAACGCATATACCCAAGAGGGAGCGGAAGCGTGCACTAAGGGACGTATACGCGATGGAGCCAGTGGCCCCGAAATTCAACCCATGGTCCTCTTGCCCGATCGCTTTCGATCGAAGAGACCATCCGACCAGTATCCGCCATGGCGGATTCGCCGCATTGGTTTTAGACCCAATCGTCGATGGATTTCACCTCACGAGAGTCCTGATGGACGGTGGCAGTAGCCTGAACCTGCTTTATCAGGATACAGTGCGCAAAATGGGCATAGACCCTTCAAGGATTAAACCTACAAAGACAACCTTCAAAGGCGTCATACCAGGTGTCGAGGCCAGTTGTACATGCTCAGTCACACTGGAAGTGGTCTTCGGATCCCCGGATAATTTCCGAAGCGAGGAGTTAATCTTCGAAATAGTCCCATTCCGCAGTGGCTATCACGCTCTGCTCGGACAAACTGCGTTCGCAAAATTCAACGCGGTACCGCATTATGCATACCTTAAGCTCAAGATGCCAGGCCCTCGTGGAGTCATCACGGTCAATGGAAACACGGAACGCTCCATCTGAACGGAGGAACATACAGCAGCTCTCGCGGCAGAAGTAAAGAGTAGCCTTTTAAGGCAATTTTCGAGTCTGGCCGTTAAATGACCGGACACGGCCAAACGCGCCCGAAGCAGCATCAACCAAGAACACCTGTCACGATCCAATGCGGCCTCAACCCCAGCCCTCGCACAATTGTAAGACAAACTCTCCGCGTACATAATTACGCCCTGGAGATACCATGGGCATAGGGGGAGAGGCACAACCACAACAGACCCAGAGTGCGGTTCGACCACACTAGGGGCTCCCACGTGTGTCGCTCTTTTTATCTTTTATTTCTCTCTTTTTTATACAGAACTCTGTCCGGCGGCGAACCTGCCGAACTCATGATGCAACAGCCAGGGAGGGACAAAGGCCGCGACGAACACTCAGGTGGTCTCCATTACGAGCATTAAATTTGTTAAATACACCATTCCGCGGCCTACCCCTGGAGGGAGACGCCTTTAATTCGTCCAATCCCTTGCTTTCCGCACTATTTGTATCATTCCGCACTCATAGCAGATCTTCTCGAATAAAATGCAGCACTTTTTGCCCATAATTGCATTACCTTATATATATATATATGTTCATTTATGACATGTTGCATCCATACATTTTGGTACGGCCAAATACACCAGGGGCTTATGTTCCCCGCATTATGGTGTGATAAAGTCCGAACACTTTCACAAGTGCGGCACCCCGAACTTATAGCATTATATGAATCGGCTCCGAATCATGTCTTGGGTCAATAGTTGGGTTTGCCCGGCTCCCATGTTTGGCACCTTACGTTCCGTTCTATCGGCTAAGGTAGCACTGGGAGAACCACTGCGATTGCGCCCCGGTTGAGCCGGGTTAACGCCTCAGTGGAGAAAGCTAAAACTGACTGTCATGATAAAGCGAGAGACTGGTCGCTGTTCGAGAGGTCCTTTCGGGTCCTTAAAGACCTACGCCGCTTCGAGCGAAGTTCCGGGTAATGTCCGACGAAGGCGTGGATAGCGCCCCTAATTCGGTCTTCCGAATACTAGGGGCTTCGCCAAAATTTAAAATTATAGAATTCTATGGCTAAGTGAGAGTGTTCAAGCACTATAAGTCCGGTTGCCTTGTTCGTTGTGTTGAGCGCCTCCCTAGATGGACCAAAAAATGGGAACAAGAGTGCTCAAGTTTATCCCGAACACCCCAGCACTCGTGGCATGGGGGCTGAAGCCGACGACTTGCCATCTCTCAGATTTAATAAACGGCCGCACAGAAGGTAATATTTTAAATTAACAAGCGTTGCTTAGTGCATATGAACAAAGTTTTCAGCGCACAGGATAACACATTGCGAATTTACTCAATAATTACATCCTTGGGGTACTCATCCGCAATCTTGCGGGCCCCCTTCAGGACAGTCTTATAGTACATTTTGGGCGTACGATATTCCTTGCCCGCTGGTGGCGCGTCAGTGATTACTTCTCTGCATCCAGCTTGCCCCAATGCACCTTTGCGCGGGCAAGGGCCCGACAAGCACCTTCAATACAGGCGGAGCGCTTGATAACCTCCACCCTGGGGCACACATCCACCAACCGTCGCACGAGGCCGAAGTAGCTCCCAGGCATGGCCTCTCCAGGCCACAGCCGGACTATGAGGCCCTTCATGGCCTGCTCGGCCGCCTTGTGGAGCTCGACCAGCTGCTTCAGCTGGTCGCTAGGGGGCACCGGATGGCCGGCCTCCGCATAATGAGACCAGAAGACCTTCTCCGTTGAGCTCCCCTCTTCGGCTCGGTAGAATGCGGCGGCATCAGACACGCTGCGAGGCAGATCTGCAAACGCCCCTGGAGAGCTCCGAATTCGGGTAAGTAACACATAATTTACATTCACATGCTTGATTTGCATGAAAAATGCCTTACCCGCCGCTATCTTCCTCACCAACTCAATCTCCTGAAGGGACTTATGGGCATCGGCCTTGGCAGTCTTGGCACTTTCGAGAGCCGAGGCAAGCTCGGACTCTCGAGTCTTTGAGTCACGCTCCAAACTCTCATGCTTTTCCATGAGAGCCTGGAGCTCTTGCTGAACCACCGCCACCCGCGCCTCCTGCTTTTCTCGCTCTGCCCGTTCCGCGGCCACATTGCGTTCGGCCGCAGACACGGCCTCCTTCAGGGTCGCCACCTCGTTCGTGGCCCCTGCAGTACCCATGTTATCCTTGTTATTTTTTGTTGCAACCTAAATCCTTTTTTGTAAGGTACAAGTTCAAAGTGGTTTTACTCACCTTCTTTGTCCTGGAGCTGCTTCTTGGCGCGGCCGAGCTCTTGCTCGGACCGCTCGAGCTCCTGCTTCAAAGCACCGACCTCCGCAGTCAGTGCGGCAGAGGTCAGCAACGCAGCCTGCAACCCATATTGACATAATTTTTTAGCAACCCTGCGTATATCTTCTTTCTTTTTTTCAGATCCTCAGTCCTGCTTTTCTTTCCGAACACCGAACCGAGCATCAGGGGCTACTGTCTATGCGGTATTACATTGCATATTTTTAACTTCTTACCTCAAAGCCTGATAGAAGGCTACTGCAGCCTTCGGTCAGCCCGCTCTTGGCGAGCTGTACCTTCTGAATCACCGCACTCATAATAGTGCGGTGTTCTTCCTCGACGGAAGCGCTCTGGAGCGCCTCCAAAAAATTGTCAGGCGCCTCCGGTTGGACGGAAGCCGCCGGCGTCACGGTATTGCCCTTCGTGCGAAGGGGCCGCCGGCCAGACTCCGAAACCACTGCGGGTTCTGATACGGAGTCCAGCGCAAAGTCCGGGAGGATGCCTTGTGGCGCCTCCGGAGCCTCCTCCTGATGGGTCCCTTCTTGGGATCCCACCTTGGCGTCCTCGGTGTCGTGAGGGGTGGAGGCGGTCGGGATGGAGTCTACATCCGACGGAGCCAACGACCCGCTCGATGAAGCGGGGAGATCATCATTGGCCGGACTACAGGCAGCATGCGCCATCAGAATGACACTATGTGACACAGAAAAAGAAATTATAGATCACTCAGGAATCTGGATACTTACGATCTCGCTGAAGGCCATTCTTCCTCGCCAACGTTGATGTTGGCAGAGCTGTCCGGGGGAATCGTCCTTCCCCTCTTGGACCCTTCGGCCTCCCCTGTTGGGGAAGCCTTCCTCTTCCTCTCTCCCTCCTCTGGGAGAGAGTCCTCTTTCTCCTCCTCGTTTTCGGGGGAGGAGTCCGCCCCGGAGTCGTCGAACACCTGAAAATGGGAGCTCCTTCGAGCACCTGTGGCCTCCTTCTTGGCCTTCTTCTCCGGCACCACGTGCGGTGCCGGAATCAGCAGCCTCGCTAGACGGGCGTCTACTGGGTTTTGTGGCATGGGAGCCGGGCAGATAATCTGCTCCGCCTTCCTCATCCAGTCCTGTCAAAGGAAAAGGGGAAATTAAAACCCGCATAGAGTCAAACTATGAAAAGCAAGTGTCCCATAAAGGGGTAGAATCACTTACCTCGTCGGCTTGGCCCTGTGAGCGAAATCCGCGATCTTCAGTCGCGGATGCTGGGGCTTCGGCGCCCTTAAACAACACCCTCCAGGCGCCTTCGTACGTCATGTTGAAGAGCCCGCTCAGCACCTGGTGCTGTTCCGGATTGAACTCCCACAGATTGAATGCCCGCTCTTGGCATGGGAGAATCCGGCAGACGAGCATGACTTGGACCACGTTAACCAGCCTGAGCTTCTTCACCAGCTTCTGGATACAGGCTTGGAGTCCCGTCAGCTCCTCCGAACTACCCCACAGCAAGCCCTTCTCTTTCCAGGAGGTGAGCTGCGTGGGGATACCAGATCTGAACTCGGGGGCCACCGCCCACTTAGGGTCGCGTGGCTCGGTGATATAGAACCACCCCAATTGCCACCCCTTGACAGATTCCATGAAGGCCCCTTCGAACCAAAGGACATTGGGCATCTTGCCCAACATGGCGCCTCCGCACTCCGCTTGAGTGCCCTTCACTACCTTCGGCTTGACATTGAAGGTCTTGAGCCACAAGCTGAAGTGGGGCCGGATGCAGAGGAAGGCCTCGCACACGACGATAAACGCCAAGATGTTGAGGATGAAGTTCGGCGCCAGATCATGGAAATCCAGGCCGTAGTAGAACATGAGCCCCGGGACAAAAGGGTGAAGTGGAAAGCCCAGTCCGTGAAGGAAGTGGGGAAGAAAAACGACCCTCTCATGGGGCCTGGGGGTGGGGATGAGCTGCCCCTCGTCGGGCAGCCGGCGCGCGATGTCGCCGGACAGGTAGTCGGCGTTGCGCAGTCTTTCGATGTGCTCCTCCGTAACGGAGGAGGTCATCCACTTGCCTCCCGCTCCAGACATGACTGGGGAAGGTTGAGACGAGATGTGCAGGCTTGGGCGCTGGAGCTCGAGTGCGCGTAGATGGATAAGCAAAGGAGGAAGAAGGCGTAGGTGAAAAGGTGAATCCTTATCCCTTATATGGGCGGGCGAAGTCTACGCGTCCCCCACCGGCCTGGTAAAACTCGCTTATCCCCCAAGCGTCACCATCAATGGCGCGGTTGGGTTACCCACGTCTGTATTGATGAGAGTCCCGGATTAAGGGGGAACACGATCTCTGCTTCGACAAGACGTGCCAAGGAAACCGCTTCGCTAAAATGCGCTGAGGTGGTAGAGTAAAAAACGATTCAAGTAATGGCTTGGTAGTGGCGTGACGTCATGCCGCAAAAAACGTCAGTAGATTGAACTTGTGTATATATTATTCTCTCTACGATGGAATGTGGAATTTATTTTGCAGAGCCGGACACTATCCTGGTGTTCACAATCTTCTATCATTCGGAGGAGGAACCCGCCTTGCAATGCCAAGCAATATATGCGCCGGACTTATCGTCATTGAAGCCTGGTTCAGGGGCTACTGAGGGAGTCCTGGATTAGGGGGTGTCCGGATAGCCGGACTACCATCATCAGCCGAACTGTCATCGGCCGGACTATCATCATCGACCGGACTCCAGGACTATGAAGATACAAGATTGAAGACTTCGTCCCATGTCCGGATGGGACTTTCCTTGGCGTGGAAGGCAAGCTTGGCGATACGGATATGTAGATCTCCTACCATTGTAACCGACTCTATGCAACCCTAGGCTAGCTTCTAGGGTTTAGCCTCCTTGATCTCGTGGTAGATCCACTCTTGTAAACATCCACAATATCAATATCAATCGAGCAGGACGTAGGGTTTTACCTCCATCAAGAGGGCCCGAACCTGGGTAAAACATCGTGTCCCTTGTCTCCTGTTACCATCCGCCTAGACGCACAGTTCGGGACCCCCTACCCGAGATCCGCCGGTTTTGACACCGACACTAGGCGTTAAATCCGCACGCCATACCGTTGTGCCGGAATCTCGATCCGGTCCGCACTTCTTTTTGGCCCGCCTGGCTTCAGCGGCCCTTGTTGGCTGCCCACCGTGGGCTCGGCCTTCCGCCTCAAGGATTTACCCTGCGAAATGTTGTTAGTACACAGCATGCAAGATAAAACATGAGAATACTGGGACTTCGGTCTTAGTTACCTTGGAGGCTGGAAGTAGTCCGGAATAGTCGGCCGTGATGGCCACTAAGGAGTTATCCTTGCTCAATTGATGAAATACTCCATCAATCAACTCCACGCATAAGTCCGGATCTCCTTGGGAGTCCGGATTGAGGGGCCGTCCTGGGTCCTCGGGTTGTGTAGCAGGGCTGTTTATTTCCTTCACGGACTGGCGCAGCTCCTGCGTTTGAATATTACTAGTCTAAGTACTCAACTATGGGAATTTCACAAACGGATAGGCAAGTGAAAGTGTCCGCTCACCCAACTAGGAGGATTGTACATAGAGAATCCGCCTTCCGGGTTGACACTAAGGAATTCTTCCTCTTCCCCCTTGTACAAAGCGGATAAGATTCTCGTTAAAGTGGCGGCCGAATCTGGCCCCTAGCGACCGCACCGGGTAGCGTCATCCTCCCCGTTGAAATCCCACATGGGGTGGCCTCTGTATTGAATTGGCTGCACCCCTCGCGTAATGCATACGACCATGACCTTAATCATGGTCAGTCCAGAGTGAGCCAACAACCTTATCCGTCTCATCAGGTACAGGACGTCCCTGTCAGCTTCCCTCTGAGGGTTCCGTGGGCGCCAACTCAGGCGCTTCTTCAACGGGGCATTACTGAACTCGAGGAGGCCGATCCATATAGGGTCCGGCAGGGGGACGTCATCTATATAAAACCACTCCGAGGGCCAGTCTTCGGACGCCCTCTTTGGGGCGCCGGATAGATATCCGGTCCTGGCGATGTGCCATAGTTTGGCTCCGCTCACCTGATAAATAGACCCCTCCTGAGAACGGGGCACAAGGCAAAACAACCTCTTCCACAGCGCGAAATGGGCCTCAACACCCAAGAACAGCTCGTAGAGGGCCACGAAGCCCGCGATGTGCAAAATGGAGGCGGGCGTGAGGTTATGTAGCTGGAGGCCGTAGAACTCTAGCAACCCTCGGAGAAATGGATGAATTGGAAATCCTAGTCCTCTCATCAAATAAGGGACTAGGCATACCCGCTCTCCTGGAGAGGGATTGGGAATGCCCTCCGCCTGCTCTCCGCCGCTATAGGCAGCAATCCCGGCTCGAACAGGGACCATATATGCTGGGGGGAGAAGCCCCTTGGACTGAAGCACTACTAACTTGCTATGCGGGACGGAGCACCGCCCCCAATCTCCGGGCCGAGGGCTGGAGGAGCGAGAGGAGGAGCGGCATCGACTGGCCATGTTGGAATGGATCTCTGTCAGAGGCGCTCTGATGAAGACTCGCGGAGGGAAGATGGTGCGAGTTGGATCTAAATCCCCGTCTCTTTTAGGGCGGCTCATTAACGCAACCGGAGGGGGGGTAAGTGAAAAGAAAACCCCCTAGCTTTTCGCATTCGTTTGACACGTGGAAGATGGTCATTATGGGACACAAAAGCCGAGGAGGACAGCACACACTAGAAGCCGGACACTATTCGACGGATATAGAGAATTTGTAGGAGAACCCGCCTTGCAATGCCGAAGACAACTTGCGCGCCGGACTCGTCGTCATTGAAGCCTGGTTCAGGGGCTACTGAGGGAGTCCTGGATTAGGGGGTGTCCGGATGGCCGGACTAAGACCTTTGGCCGGACTCCCGGACTATGAAGATACAAGATTGAAGACTCCGTCCTGTGTCCGGGTGGGACTTTCCTTGGCGTGGAAGGCAAGCTTGGCGATACGATATGAAGATCTCCTCCCATTGTAACCGACTCTGTGTAACCCTAGCCCTCTCCGGTGTCTATATAAACCGGAGAGTTTTAGTCCGTAGGACGAACAACAATCATACCATAGGCTAGCTTCTAGGGTTTAGCCACTCCGATCTCGTGGTAGATCTATTCTTGTACTACCCATATCATCAATATTAATCAAGCAGGAGTAGGGTTTTACCTCCATCGAGAGGGCCCGAACCTGGGTAAAAACATCGTGTCCCTTGTCTCCTGTTACCATCCGCCTAGACGCACAGTTCGGGACCCCCTACCCGAGATCCGCCGGTTTTGACACCGACAATGTTGCTATTGCTTTCTTCATGACTTATACATGTTCCTATGACTATGAGATTATGCAACTCCCGTTTACCGGAGGAACACTTTGTGTGCTACCAAACGTCACAACGTAACTGGGTGATTTTAAAGGAGCTCTACAGGTGTCTCCGAAGGTACATGTTGGGTTGGCGTATTTCGAGATTAGGATTTGTCACTCCGATTGTCGGAGAGGTATCTCTGGGTCCACACGGTAATGCACATCACTATAAGCCTTGCAAGCATTGCAACTAATTAGTTAGTTGCGGGATGATGTATTACAGAACGAGTAAAGAGACTTGCCTGTAACGAGATTGAACTAGGTATTGAGATACCGACGATCGAATCTCGGGCAAGTAACATACCGATGACAAAGGGAACAACACATGTAGTTATGCGGTTTGACCGATAAAGATCTGCGTAGAATATGTAGGAGCCAATATGAACATCCAGGTTCCGCTATTGGTTATTGACCGGAAACATGTCTCGGTCATGTCTACATAGTTCTCGAACCCGTAGGGTCCGCACGCTTAAGGTTTCGATGACAGTTATATTATCAGTTTATGAGTTTTGATGTACCGAAGGAGTTCGGAGTTCCGGATGAGATCGGGGACATGACGAGGAGTCTCGAAATGGTCGAAACGTAAAGATCGATATATTGGACGACTATATTCGGACTTCGGAAAGTTCCGAGTGATTCAGATATTTTTCGGAGTACCGGAGAGTTACGGGAATTCACCGGGGAGTATATGGGCCTTATTGGGCTATACGGGAATAGAGAAGAGAGGCCGAAAGGAAGGAGGTGCGCAGCCCCCCTTCTGGTCTGAATTGGACAAGGGGTGCGGAAGGTCCTATGTGCCGCATTTTGCGGCGAATAGCCAGCGTGACGCAAACAGGAACTGTCCGACTGGGCCGGCCCACTATAAGGACCCCGAGGTGTGTGTACAGCGGTAAAAAATCGCAAAACAGAAAATAACGCCACGAGGAATCGAACTTACGACGTCCATATACTAAACAAGCGCTGCTAACCACTGGACCGAATGACTGCATCCGAACAATGACGCATCCCGATCACATTTAAGAACTCTTTATTGCGGGATATTTCCTTTGCATCCTATTTCCTGTACGTGTACTGCAGCATATAGATTTGAATGTGCGATTTTTTTTTTTGAAAAGCTGGAACATGATTTGAAATACCTGAATATTTTCTAAAGTTGTGAACAAAATTTGAAAACGCAAAATATTTATCAAAATTACAAACAAATTTTTCAAAACACGAACATTTTTTGGACTTACGAACAATTTGTTCAAAACGCAATTTTTTCAAAATTTCAAAAAAGATGAACATTTTTTGAATATGTGAACAAAATTGGACAAGCTGGAACATTTTTTGAAATTAGAGACATTTTTTGAATTTATGACAAATTTTAGAAATGAGAAATTTTTTCATAAATAGGAGCGTCAAACCTTGTAAATATGAACATTTTTTTAAAAATTGCAATTTTTTTGGGAATGGGAACATTTTTTCAATTTGTGAACAAAATTTAAAACATGAACATTTTATAAATTTCTGAACAAATTTGGAAAGCTGGAACACTTTTTGAAATTCCTAAACATTTTTTGAATGCAAATAAAATTTGAAAAATGGACAATTTTGAAATTGTGAACAAAAAAATTGAATTTGCAAACAATTTGTGAAAACTTGAACAAATTTTGAATTTGTGAACAAAATTACAAAACAGGAACAATTTTTAAATGACGAACATATTTTAAAGGTTGAGAACAAAATTTGGAAACACGAACAATTTTCGAAACATAAAAAAAAGAAAAAAAAACTTAAAAAAGGAAACATAAAAACTAGAAAAGGAAAAAAGAAAAGAACAAAAAAACAGAAAATTGAAAAACGAAAAAAAACACGAAATCTGGTTCAGGGAACTTTCTAGAAGGTTCCCCAGACCGGTAAAAACCGGATGGGAAACTCCATAAGGTTCCCAAAACCGGAACTGCCGCCTACAGTAGCAGATGGGCCGGCCCAGTTGATCGCTCTCCTATGCGATTGCTGGACTGCTTGACGCAGAGAGCGTCAAATAGGATTTTCCAAGGGGTGCAGCCCCCTTTTCCTTCCCCCTCTCCCCCTCTTTCCTTCTCTCCTACTCCAACAAGGAAGGGGGGAGTCCTACTCCTGGTGGGAGGAGGACTCCTCCTGGCGCGCCCCTCCTGGCCGGCCGACCCCCTCCCACTGGCTCCTTTATATACGGGGGCAAGGGGGCACCTCTAGGCACAACACAAGTTGATCTTCGTGATCGTTCCTTAGCCGTGTGCGGTGCCCCCCTCCACCATATTCCACCTCGGTCATATCGTTACGGTGTTTAGGCGAAGCCCTCCATCGGTAGAACATCATCATCGTCACCACACCGTCGTGCTGACGGAACTCATCCCCGACACCCTGCTGGATCGGAGTCCGGGGATCATCATCGAGCTGAACGTGTGCTGAACTCGGAGGTGCCGTACGTTCGGTGCTTGGATCGGTCGGATCGTGAAGACGTACGACTACATCAACCGCGTTATCATAACGCTTCCGCTTTCGGTCTACGAGGGTACGTGGACAATACTCTCCCCTCTCGTTGCAATGCATCTCCATGATCTTGCGTGTGCGTAGGAAATTTTTGAAATTACTACGTTCCCCAACAGTGGCATCTGAGCCTAGGTTTTATGCGTTGATGTTATTTTCACGAGTAGAACACAAGTGAGTTGTGGACGATACAAGTCATACTGCTTACCAGCATGTCATACTTTGGTTCAGCGGTATTGTTGGATGAAGCGGCCCGGACCGACATTACGCGTACGCTTACGCGAGACTGGTTTTACCGCCGTGCTTCGCACACAGGTGACTAGCGGGTATATGTTTCTCCAACTTTAGTTGAACCGAGTGTGGCTACGCCCGGTCCTTGAGAAGGTTAAAACAGCACTAACTTGACGAACTATCATTGTGGTTTTGATGCGTAGGTAAGAACGGTTCTTGCTCAGCCCGTAGCAGGCACGTAAAACTTGCAACAACAAAGTAGAGGACGTCTAACTTGTTTTTGTAGGGCATGTTGTGATGTGATATGGTCAAGACATGATGCTAAATTTTATTGTATGAGATGATCATGTTTTGTAACCGAAGTTATCGGCAACTGGCAGGAGCCATATGGTTGTCGCTTTATTGTATGAAATGCAAACGCCCTGTAATTGCTTTACTTTATCACTAAGCGGTAGCGATAGTTGTAGAAGCAATAGATGGCGTAACGACAATGATGCTACGATGGAGATTAAGGTGTCACGCCGGTGACGATGGTGATCACGACGGTGCTTTGGAGATGGAGATCATAAGCACAAGATGATGATGGCCATATCATATCACTTATATTGATTGCATGTGATGTTTATCCTTTATGCATCTTATCTTTCTTTGATTGAAGGTAGCATTTTAAGATGATCTCTCACTAAATTATCAAGAAGTGTTCTCTCTGAGTATGCACCGTTGCGAAAGTTCTTCGTGCTGAGACACCACGTGATGATCGGGTGTGATAGGCTCTACGTTCAAATACAATGGGTGTAAAACAGTTGCACACGCGGAATACTCAGGTTAAACTTGACGAGCCTAGCATATAACAGATATGGCCTCGGAACACGGAGACCGAAAGGTCGAGCGTGAATCATATAGTAGATATGATCAACATATTGATGTTTACCATTGAAACTACTCCATCTCACGTGATGATCGGACATGGTGTAGTTGATATGGATCACGTAATCACTTAGAGGATTAGAGGGATGTCTTTCTAAGTGGGAGTTCTTAAGTAATATGATTAATTGAACTTTAAATTTATCATGAACTTAGTCCTGGTAGTATTTTGCAAATTATATTGTAGATCAATAGCTCGCGTTGTTGCTTCCCTATGTTTTTATATGTGTTCCTAGAGAAAAACTAAGTTGAAAAGATGTTAGTAGCAATGATGCAGACTTGGTCCGTGATCTGAGGTTTATCCTCATTGCTGCACAGAAGAATTATGTCCTTGATGCACCGCTAGGTGACAGACCTATTGCAGGAGCAGGTGCAGACGTTATGAACGTTTGGCTAGTTCAATATGATGACTACTTGATAGTTTTGTGCACCATGCTTTATGGCTTAGAACCGGGACTACAAAAACGTTTTTGAAACGTCATGGAACATATAAGATGTTTCAAGAGATGAAATTGGTATTTCAGACTCATGCCCGTGTCAAGAGGTATGAGACCTTTGACAAATACTTCGCCTAAAAGATGGAGGAGAATTGCTCAACTAGTGAGCAAGTACTTAGATTGTCTGAGTACTACAATCGCTTGAATCAAGTGGAAGTTAATCTTCTAGATAAGATAGTGATTGGCAGAGTTCTCTAGTCACCATTACCAAGTTACTGGAACTTCGTGATGAACTATAATGCAAGGGATGACGAAAACGATTCCCGAGCTCTTAGTGATGCTGAAATCGACGAAGGTAGAAATCAAGAAAAGAGCATCAAGTGTTGATGATTGACAAGACCACTAGTTTCAAGAAAAGGGCAAAGGGAAAGAAATGGAACTTCAACTAGAATGACAAGCAAGTTGTCACTCCCACGAAGAAGCCCAAAGCTGAACCAAAGCCTGAAACTGAGTGCTTACACTGCAAAGGAAATGGTCACTGGAAACGGAAATACCCTGAATATTTGGTGGATAAGAAGGATGGCAAACTGAACAAGGGTATATTTGATATACAGGTTATTGATGTGTACCTTACTAGTGTTCATAGTAACCCCTGAGTATTTGATACTTGTTCGGTTGCTAAATATTAGTAATTCGAAACAGGAGTTACGGAATAAATAGACTAGTTGAGGGTGAAGTGACGTTGTGTGTTGGAAGTAGTTCCAAGATTGATATGGTCATCATCACACTCTCCCTACACTTTTGAGATTTGTGTAGAACCTAAATAAATGTTATTTGGCGTTTGTGTTGAACATGAATATGATTTGATCATATTTATTGCGATACAGTTATTCATTTAAAGTCAAAGAATAATTGTTGTTCTGTTTACATGAATAAAACATTCGATGGTCATACACCCAATGAAAATAGTTTGTTGGATCTCGATCGTAGTGATACACATATTCATTATATTGATGCCAAAAGATGCAAAGTTAATAATGATAGTGCAACTTATTTGTGGCACTACCGTTTGGGTCATATCGGTCTAAAGCGCATGAAGAAACTCCATAAAGATGGATTTTCGGAATCACTTGGTTATGAATCATTTGATGCTTGCGAACCGTGCCTTTTGGGCAAGATGACTAAAACTCCGTTATCCGGAACAATGGAACGAGCTACTGACTTATTGGAAATAATACATACCGATGTATGCGATCCGATGAGTGTTAAGGCTCGTGGCAAGTATCGTTATTTTCTAACCTTCACAGATGATTTGAGCAGATATGGGTATATCTACTTGATGAAACATAAGTCTGAAATAGTTGAAAAGTTCAAAGAATTTTAGAGTGAAGTGGAAAAATCATCGTAACAAGAAAAATAAAGTTTCTACGATCTTATCGTGGAGAAGAATATTTGAGTTATGAGTTTGGTATTCATCTGAAACAATGTGAAATACTTTCGCAACTCACGCCATCTGGAACACCACAATGTAATGGTGTGTCCGAACGTCGTAATCGTACTTTACTAGATATGGTGCGATCTATGATGTCTCTTATCGGTTTACCACTATCGTTTTGGGGTTATGCATTAGAGACAGCTGCATTCACGTTTAATAGGGCACCATCTAAATCCGTTGAGACGACACCTTATGATCTGTGGTTTGGCAAGAAACCAAAGTTGTCATTTGTTAGAAGTTTGGGGATGCGATGCTTATGTGAAAAGTTTCAACCTGATAAGCTCGAACCCAAATCGGAGAAGTGCATCTTCATAGAATACCCAAAGGTAACTATTGGGTACACCTTCTATCACAGATCCGAAGGCAAGTTATTTGTTGCTAAGATGGATCCTTTCTAGAGAAGAAGTTTCTCTCGAAAGAAGTGAGTGGGAGGTAAGTAGAACTTGATGAGGTAACTGTACCTTCTCCCTTATTGGAAAGTAGTTCATCACAGAAATCAGTTCTAGTGATTCCTACACCAATTAGTGAGGAAGTTAATGATGATGATCATGAAACTTCAGATCAAGTTGCTACCAAACCTCGTAGGTCTTCCAGAGTAAGATCCGCACCAGAGTGGTACGGTAATCATGTTCTGGAAGTCATGTTACTAGACCATGATGAACCTACGAACTATGAGGAAGCAATGATGAGCCCAGATTCCACAAAATGGCTTGAGGCCATAAAATCTGAGATAGGATCCATATATGAGAAGAAAGTGTGGACTTTGGTTGACTTTCTCGATGATCAGCAAGTCAAGTTAAATAAATGGATCTTCAAGAGGAAGACGGACACTGATAGTAGTGTTATTATCTACAAAGCTCGACTTGTTGCAAAAGGTTTTCGACAAGTTCAAGGTGTTGAATACGATGAGATTTTCTCACTCGTAAAGATGCTTAAGTCTGTCTGAATCATGTTAGCAATTGCAACATTTTATTAAATCTGGCAAATGGATGTCAAAACTGCATTCCTTAATGGGTTTATTAAAGAAGAGTTGCATATGATGCAACCAGAAGGTTTTGTCAATCCTAAAGATGCTAACAAAATGTGCAAGCGCCAGCGATCCATCTATGGACTGGTGCAAGCATCTCAGAGTTGGAATATACGCTTTGATAAGTTAATCAAAGCATATAGTTTTATACAGACTTGCAGTGAAGCCTGTATTTACAATAAAGTGAGTGGGAGCACTACCGCCTTTCTGATAAATATATGTGAGTAACATATTGTTGATCAGAAATGATGTAGAATTTTTCTGGAAAGCATAAAGGAATGTTTGAAAGGAGTTTTTCAAAGAAAGACCTCAGTAAAACTACTTACATATTGAGCATCAAGATCTATTGAGATAGATCAAGACGCTTGATAAGATTTTCAATGAGTACATACATTGACAAGATTTTGAAGTAGTTCAAAATGGAACAGTCAAAGAAAGAGTTCTTGCCTGTGTTGCAAAGGTATGAAATTGAGTAAGACTCAAATCCCGACCACGGCAGAAAATAGAAAGAGAGTGAAAGTCATTCCCTATGCATCAGTCATAGGTTCTATAAAAGTATGCCATGCTATGGACCAGACCTATTGTATACTCTGCCCTGGTTTGGAAAGGGAGTACAATAGTGATCTAGGAGTAGATCACTGGACATTGGTCAAAATTATCCTTAGTAGAATAAGGATATGTTTCTCGATTATGGAGGTGATAAAAGAGTTCGTCGTAAAGAGTTACATCGATGCAAGCTTTTACACCGATCCAGATGACTCTAAGTCTCAATCTGGATACATATTGAAAGTGGGAGCAATTAGCTAGAGTAGCTCCATGCAAAGCATTGTAGACATAGAATATTTGCAAAATACATACGACTCTGTAATATGACAGACCCGTTGACTAAACTTCTCTCACGAGCAAAACATGATCATACCTTAGTACTCTTTGGGTGTTAATCACATAGCGATGTGAACTAGATTATTGACTCTAGTAAACCCTTTGGGTGTTGATCACATGACGATGTGAACTATGGGTATTAATCACATACAGATGTGAATATTGGTGTTGAATCACATGCTGATGTGAACTAGATTATTGACTCTAGTGCAAGTGGGAGACTGAAGGACATATGCCCTAGAGGCAATAATAAAGTTATTATTTATTTCCTTATATCATGATAAATGTTTATTATTCATGCTAGAATTGTATTAATCGGAAACATAATACATGTGTGAATACATAGACAAACATAGTGTCACTAGTATGCCTCTACTTGACTAGCTCGTTTATCAAAGATGGTTATGTTTGTTAGCCATGGACAAAAGAGTTGTTATTTGATTAACAGGATCACATCATTAGGAGAATGATGTGATTGACTTGACCCATTCCGTTAGCTTAGCACTTGATCGTTTAGTATGTTGCTATTGCTTTCTTCATGGCTTATACATGTTCCTATGACTATGAGATTATGCAACTCCTGTTTACCGGAGGAACACTTTGTGTGCTACCAAACGTCACAACGTAACTGGGTGATTATAAAGGAGCTCTACAGGTGTCTTCGAAGGTACATGTTGGGTTAGCGTATTTCAAGATTAGGATTTGTCACTCCGATTGTCGGAGAGGTATCTCTGGGCCCACTCGGTAATGCACATCACTATAAGCCTTGCAAGCATTGCAACTAATTAGTTAGTTGCAGGATGATGTATTACAGAACGAGTAAAGAGACTTGCCGGTAACGAGATTGAACTAGGTATTGAGATACCGACGATCGAATATCGGGCAAGTAACATAACGATGACAAAGGGAACAACGTATGTTGTTATGCGGTTTGACTGATAAAGATCTTCGTAGAATATGTAAGAGCCAATATGAGCATCCAGGTTCCGCTATTGGTTATTGACCGGAAACGTGTCTCGGTCATGTCTACATAGTACTCGAACCCGTAGGGTCCGCACGCTTAAGGTTTCGATGACAGTTATATTATGAGTTTTGATGTACCGAAGGAGTTTGGAGTCCCGAATGAGATCGGGGACATGACGAGGAGTCTCGAAATGGTCGAGACGTAAAGATCGATATATTGGACGACTATATTCGGACTTCGTAAAGGTTCCGAGTGTTTCGGGTATTTTTCGGAGTACCGAAGAGTTACGGGAATTCGCCGGGGAGTATATGAGCCTTATTGGGCCATACAGGAATAGAGGAGAGAGGCCGAAAGGAAGGAGGTGCGCAGCCCCCCTTCTGGTCCGAATTGGACAAGGGGTGCAGCCCCCTTTTCCTTCCCCCTCTCCCCCTCTTTCCTTCTCTCCTACTCCAACAAGGAAGGGGGGGAGTCCTACTCCCGGTGGGAGGAGGACTCCTCCTGGTGCGCCCCTCCTGGCCGGCCGACCCCCTCCCCCTGGCTCCTTTATATACGGGGGCAAGGGGGCACCTCTAGGCACAACACAAGTTGATCTTTGTGATCATTCCTTGGCCGTGTGCGGTGCCCCCCTCTACCATATTCCACCTCGGTCATATCGTTGCGGTGTTTAGGCGAAGCCCTGCATCGGTAGAACATCATCATCATCACCACGTCGTCGTGCTGACGAAACTCATCCCCGACACCCTGCTGGATCGGAGTCCGGGGATCGTCATCGAGCTGAACGTGTGCTGAACTCGGAGGTGCCGTACGTTCGGTGCTTGGATCGGTCGGATCGTGAAGACGTACGGCTACATCAACCGCGTTGTCATAACGCTTCCGCTTTCGGTCTACGAGGGTACATGGACAATACTCTCCCCTCTCGTTGCAATGCATCTCCATGATCTTGCGTGTGCGTAGGAAATTTTTGAAATTACTATGTTCCCCAACACCTATTGTAGAGAGAGCAGCACAGGATTGCGGCCGAAAGCGACTCGCCATCTGAGGCGTTGGCGAGGCCCAAATGGGACACCCCATTCGACCGGGCATTGAACATATTGAAACGACTCCTGGTAGACACCCGACCGTCGTATGGACGCGTGCATGGTGTCGGAGATAGCACCACGTGGAAGAAGTACTACGGTGAGACCACAGATGAGAGAAAGGAAAGACGAAGGTTAACTAAAAAAACATCGACAAGAAGGTTGAGATTGTGGTTGAGAAGAAATCAGCTGAGACAGTCACAACAGCGGTAGCTGTCGCAAAATGGGAGCTGGCAGCTACATGTGGTGTCTTGGTTCCAGCTATCATCAGTTGGAGCAGGCAAAATCCAAATAAAGATGCAACAGACTTTCCCCTTGCCAAATTCTTCGGGAGTAGCTCGACTAGCGTTGCACCAGCACCTGCTCCTGCACTGGCTCCCACACCTGCTCCTGCACCGGCTCCCGCACCTGCTCATAGCAGCCCGTCCTCCATCTCGGACGTGCTCGACAGTGCTCACGGTACCTGTCACACTGACCCTCTTCAAAAATGTATAATCTCTCGTTTCCGTTGCCTTTCGGATGTCTCGCATCACAGACATGTCTTTGCAAGCCGACGCCCCGTGCAACATATTGTAAAAAATCAATAGCCAGAAGGTGGATGTGGGGAAGGCGACGATAATGAAGCCGAAGGAACAATTGTTCCATAGCCGGCCGATCGCCCCTCACGTCTTCAAGGTTTCCGTGGCCAGTGTCAAATCGGGCCATGAGAATTTGGCTCCTCCGGTACTAGGGTGAGATGACGACGAGACCCCGCGGTGGCTTGGCGATTTCAAGACGTGAGTCCTGTTGTGGCCAAAGAGTCTGCTTCGTCTGGAGGCGACCGGGAGCACACCCACGACCACGCAGCCTCCGAAAGGTATGAACATAAGCACCCCACCTACCCAATTAGTGTCATCTGTTGTGCTGGGTGATAGCGGACGGGGTGAGGAAGAGGCTCCATTAGTGGCTGATGACATTGTCATAGGTGAAGATGAGGATGACGATGACACTCAATACTATGTCAATACTGGCGCTGGGGCCAGAAAAAAAGCTCGAAGCTCGCGAGCTAAACAAGTAGCTCGTGACTCGGCTCGAATCGACTCGAACTCGAAGAATAACGAGTCGAGCCGAGCATTAGTTTAAGATCATTTATAGACCAAGTTAAACGAGCCAATCACACGAGTACTCGTGTAACTCGTTAGGCTCGATACAATAGATCAGCCACTCCCAATACAAAGAAAGACCAAACACTAGACAACCTACGTCCCAGGCGCACAACCCAAGGCCCAGCCATTGAAGGCCTAGCCTCCTAGGAGACTCATGCGTTACAAAGAAATTACAATTGTTTAGTGATATATATGTTTAATATATACATAATCAATTTTATCATTTGAGGGCTTTATGTTTATATCTTTAACGAGCTTAACAAGCTAAACGAGCCAGCTCGCGAGTTATACGAGTCGAGCCAATCTTGGGTTTGAGCTCGTTATAGTATCGAGTCGAGTCGAGCTAGCTCATTAATGAAACGAGCTCTAGCTAGTCGAGCCGAGCTGGCTCGACTCGGCTCGAATTCCATCCCTAACTGGCTCCATTGATGACAGATGATTGATGGCTCGGCAGTATGAGTACTCAGGGTTTGAGCGTCATGAGTCGGTGCCTGAATTGCCGCCTCCGGAGCCTGAACGTATTATAGACGACCTTCCACCAAAGAAGCATAGGAAGAGAGCGAGGAAAGGCAACAATAAAGCTGTTGCTATGATCCAGCCGCCTCCGCGGCGTTGGGTTCAAGAACGTATACCTGTCCGCGGTGCGCAAAATACAATATCCCCGGTGAACCAATCCGACCTAAGGCATCGGTAGAGGCCATACACGGTGATCTAACAAGACTTCTTGACGATGTGATGCGTTGAGAGAAAAGCCTAATCTCCTTGGAAAATCCAGGATACCGACTCTACGTAGTTAATGTGCCATGGCAAAGGTTGTACGTCGGCTCATTCCCCGCGGAGAAGTTCTTCCTTCAATTTGATTACATCTTCGACATGTTTCACTTGAAGAAGCTGGATTTTACATTTGTTCACCTTTATGCCTTGTACATGAACTACATCATCGGGATTGAGCAGATACCTTATATCTGTGTCGCTGACCCGTACTTCATGCACGAGGGCTTCTTGGCAGTCTGTGCAGAGCACCGTGAATAAGTGAGGGACTACATCGTCGATTTCATGGTCGCTAATAAGGACAAGGAGACGATTCTCGTGCCTTATAATCCCCTGTAACACTAGTAGAAAAGGGGGCATCAGTCCCGGTTGGTAAAGCCCTTTAGTCCCGGTTTTTGAACCGGGACTAAAGGGTCGTTACTAATGCCTCCCCCCTTTAGTTCCGGTTCAAACTGGAACCGGGACTAAAGGTCGCGGCTACGTGGAGCTCCACCTTTAGTCCCGGTTGGTAACACCAACCGGGACTAAAAGAAATTTTATGATTTTTTTATGAATTTTTTTGAATTTTTTTTATTTTTTTTATTTTCAAATTTCTGAATTATTTTAACCTCTAATCTCTAATCACCACCCCTCATCACTGCTCAATTCATCCTCTAATCTCTAATCACCCCTCATCATTCCTAATCATCCAACTTCCCGAAGGGTCACCCATCCTCCCACTCCCCCAGCCTAAGCACGCTTAACTTCCGGGTTCTATTCTCCCTCGTTTCCAAGTCTGCACTTGTTGTTTTCCTGACAATAGTAAGATGTCAATCCTATTAACCCTCAGGAATTTTGCATGAGCATGAAGTGACACATTTCACTGTTTGAGTTTGAAACTATTGTTTTAAAAAACAATCATTATTTAGTAACGCTAATATTTCTTGAATAATTAGTTTGACCATTGTTTGACCATTGCACAGTTTGACCACAGTTTGACAAGATTTGACCAAAATTCAAAATAACTGAAATAATTATTTAGTAACACTAATATTCTAGAATAATTAGTTTGACCATTGTTTGAGCACGGTTTGAATTTTTTTTGATTTTTTCCACTCTAGATCTTAAAAGCACCGTAACTTTTTTTCTGTTAGGTTTTTGAGGATTTTGAAAACCACATATCACATGGGAAACTTAATTTTTTTTTATTTTTTTGACATTTTCAGCATTTTATTTTATTTTTTAAAAGACTGAAAAGGTGACCCAC
>NC_057795.1:688003576-688045529 GCF_018294505.1 Triticum aestivum
TTAGTACCGGTTCGTGCCATGAACCGGTACTAATGCCTCAAACCCCATTAGTACTGGTTGATGGCTCGAACCGGGACTAAAGGTCTAACCTTTAGTCCCGGTTGGTGCCACGAACCGGTACTAATGGGCATCACACCCTTTAGTCCCGGTTCGTGGCACCAATCGGGACTAAAAGGTCCAGACGAACCGGGACAAATGGCCCACGTGGCCCCTGGACGCACGAACCGGGACTAATGCCCCCATTAGTCCCGGTTCTAGACTGAACCGGGACTAATGGGATAACCCAGGGTGGACCAAAGCCCTCTTTTCTACTAGTGTAAGTCATCCGCGCGGATATCCTTCTTTGATTTCAATCATTCATTTGTATGGTGGAGGCTAATTAATTTGAGGTGTACTTATTTTGCGTAGCCACGGGCGCGCCATCCTCATCATCCTTTACCCCGATACTCCCACGCTCTTTACATGGACTCGTCGAGGAACATGAACAGAAAGGATTACACCACATCAAGTCTGTTCTCGACAGTGCTATATTTTTCTACGGCGTACGGGTTGGAGAGATCAAGACCAAGAAGAAGAGGAAAGGCAGGCCCGCCTTCAGCCATAAAACTCACTTCTGCTGCATCCAGCAATCGAATGATACTCTTAGTGATGGATTCTATGTCCTACACCACATGCTGGAGTACAGACGGGATCACCAGAACCTTCGCATGTCACCTACATCCGGGGATGCCCATATTCTGCAATGGGCAAAGAACGTCCGGCATGAACTTGCCCAAATTATCATGAAGGAGGTCCTCGAAAAAATAGGGATGTTCTACGAGGAAGGGCAAATGTCACGGGAAGACATCCGAACACGCGTAACCGCTCAGCGTCTCAACCTGAAGCCTTTCACTAAGCTCGGGGACTATCTCCCTGACTTGAATGGATGGCACGACATGTTTGAGTGATTGTCGATATATGACGATGTGTTCGTTTAGTCCATACTTTCTGTATGACGAAACTTTGATTTATGCACGACGAAATTTTATTTTTGATGTAATTAAACTGTCCTCCTCGACTAGCAAAGATCCCTCTAGTTAGGGCATTTTGGGTACGATGAACTTTGTTATTTATGCTTATGATATGTTGCTTCTATTTTTGCCAAGTCTGTCTCTTGCTGTTGCTCAACTATATATGTTGCATATCATCGACTCATGTGTTGATGCAGGTGCATAGATCATCGATGGCGAAGAAGTAATACGCCAGGAGTATACGACGAGTGGCCGGAGTGTCAGGCCCAGGTGTACCGGTTTCCGGTTTCCGAGCGACAGCCAGTAGTTAGTTTAGGTTCACGCTAGTGCGAGAGAGGGATACGAACTCATGTACTGCATAGTTCCGCTCTCACTCATAGTGATAGTTCTTCTTGCGTATATCATTGTTTAGATGGATGACCATGTAGTTGCAAGTAATCAAGACTTGTACCGCTATTTTCGAGATGATGACGAGAGACCACTTTGTGTTGGATGATGATTATGATGATGACATGATTTGATGCTATGATTACATTTTTATGTGTATGATATGCTAAAGATTATTGTATAAATCCTATTCAAATACAAAACAAATATGCAAAAAAAAACCTAATAAAACTAATAGTAGCGAGGGAAGTAAAGTTAGTAGCAGTGCGCTCTTACCAGTAGCGAGCCCTAGATAAAAGCGCTGCAGATATTAGCAGTAGCGTGTTACGCTAAAGTTCGCTGCTGCCAGCCATGTATAGCAGTAGCGTGGGCCAACACACGCTACTGACACATATTACGTGATGCGGGCTATGAAAAAAGACAAATTCCGCAATATATAATGATGTTACTGTTAGGCACCATTAAATGCTGATTTTTTTTTCATAACTCACATCCCGTAAGGCATTTGGACTTGAAATGTCGCATGATGATAAAATATCACCTTCTTAACCGCAAAAAAATTGGTTTTTTTCAAAAGTTCAAAACATCGTTTTCATGTGGTTTTCACCGCTTTCCATCGAACTTTGGTTTCCATGTGATGTTCTTCCTAGAGATCATGATGCTGCTGCATATGCATGCATCCACGCGTTTGACTCTCTTTTTGTTAAACTGTCAGCTCTTAATCTAGTTCTGGGCCAATGAAAGAAGAAGTAACGGACCATTGGCCTCGTCACGTTTGAGTCTACGAGAAGTTATTAGTTACACCTGAAAGAAAGACCAGGTGAAAGTTCACTTCCAAATTTCGATAATAACAACGAGACATCATAGCAAACTACCTTTGTCGATCTTTGCTCTTTCTCGTTGTTACCTTATTTCATTTTTCCTAGTAAGCGCAATTGGTCTGCCTAGTAAGCGTGCTACCTTTGTTTCTGTAACCACGGACGACACAATTTCTTTTTATCGGTTTATTCGTTTTGCTTTGGTTTTTAATTATTTTCTTCTTTTCGTGCACACAATTTTTCATATACAAAAATGAACGTGTATTTAAGGAAAATGTTGAGCGTGTATTAGAAAGTGTTCACTTTATTTTTTTTTTAAATTGTTCAACATGAACTGAAAATATGTTCGCCGTAAATTAAAAAAGTTCAATAATGTGTATTAAAAAGTTCACCATATATTTGAAGAATGATCATCTTGTTTAATAAAAAATGTTCACTGTGTATTCAAAACAGTATTGACCATGTTAAAAGAAATTATTTTCCATAAATTAAAATTTTGCTTAGCATGTATTGCAAAAAAAGTTCTCTGTGTATTAAAATAATGACTGCCATGCATAATAGAATTTTTCACCAGGCACTAAAAAAATTAAAACAATAGAAATAAAATTTTGGAAGCAAAAATAAGAAAACAGTAAATCATAAACAAAGCTGGAAAAATTCACAAGAAGAAGGAAACAAATTCAAAGCAGCACAACAAATGAAATGTCGGGAGAAAACCAAAAACAAAAGACTAGAAAAATAAACAAATCAAGAGTTCAACTAACAAAATAGCAGGAAAAGACGGAACCAAAATAAGAAGGAAAAACAAAAAACAATGCTTCAAAAGTGTAACAAAGGAAACAATCACCGAAGTGTGTCAGCCAGTCATACGTGGGTGTTGGGACAGCTAGAGGTTTCATGTTTTCTCAAAAAAAAATGTAGAGCTCCTATTCGTACTTGTTGCAACCTTGTTATTTTCCTTTTTCTCATGCATTCGTTTATTCAAAATATTTTATCTCTTTAACAATGCGCCAAATCCTGAACCGTCTTCATTGTGTATTTCTCGCATGAAGATCTTTAAAACTATATCCCATGTTAATAGATTTCGTAGAATTTTTTATAAAATAAGGAAAAAATGAAGAGGAAAACTCGTTCGCCAAAAAAAGAAGAGGAAAACCGGAGCCTGAAAGCATAGTTGCGGCTTTTCACTTTTTTGGAGCACAAGTTGTGCTTCTCGTGAAAGTAAATTTTGTTTCTCGTGGAAGCATTGTTTTCCCCGGAGAAATGTAGTTGTGCCTATCGCGAAAGCAAATCGTGCACTCTTATGGCGGTCGGTTGGTTGATCGGCATGCAAGCTTTGTCTGATTTTGCACCGTTGCGGCGTACAAAAATTGTACAGCAGATGTCGTTAGGGTAGCTTACAAACTACCTCAATTATGACATTTGCTCATCCGATTCTTGTACGATGGGAAATTCAGCGCTATGATACTGTTCAGTCTGACCTACGGATGGTCTAATCGGCAGCGACGTACAAAAATTTGTACAGAAGATGTCGTATGTCTAGCATGATTCCCAATTTACCAACATGAGTGAGAAATGGGTTATCAAACAATTTGTGATTCATCTTGGTCGAGGTAGGACAACTAGGGGATTGGACTCGAAAAAGCATATGCGTTAGTGGGCATATCCTATTTAAAGCTTAAGGCGCCAACTAGTTTTTTCCGTGCACACCCGGATCGATCCTTCTTCAAAAACGGACTGATCCATAGAACATATAGTTATCCTGGTTTTCGGAACATTTCACAATTTTCTATTGCCTACTAGTTTTTTTCTTATTCGTTTTCTTTTGGTGTTTTCAATTCATGACTTCCCTGGTTTTGTATTTCTGGTTTTCTTTGTTGTTTGTTTTTTCCTTTTCATCTTTTATTTTATTTTGTATTTTTCATGTACTTTTTAAAAAAAAATATGAAAGTTTTCAAAACTTGCGAACTCATTTTAAATCCTCTACTTCATAAAAAATCTTGATTTTTAATTCACAAATATTTCTAAATTCAACATAAAATGAATGAATAAGTTTTAAAATTTATGAACATTTTTTTAGTTCGTGAATATTTTTTAATCATGAGTAATTTTTAGTTTGTGAATTTTTTCTAAATTCATGAATACCTTTTCAGCCAATATTCGATTCTTTAAACCAACAGTTGCTTGTTTGTTAGAGGAATAAGAGCGGGTAACTGAGCGAGAGATAATCGGCACCTTAAGAGTTGTATAGGAGCGAACCAATCTATGGTTTGCTGGTTAGGAGGACAGTGGTATCCCTAGCCCACCAGTTAGGGTTCAACTCCTAATGCTCATAGTATTCCCGAATTTATTTCAAGATTTCTGGCGATGCATGTTCAGTTGGGGAAGATATTTCCGTCAACTACGAGGCGCGTGTGGTGGCTTCATCAATCTCAAGATGATATGTCGGCTCAGTCTCGAAGGTGTTCATAGGGGCAGGGTTTGTGTGTGTGTGTGTGTCTGTGTGTGTGTGTGTGTGTGTGTGTTTATAGAGATGGTGTATGTGCATTATACCTGGCCATATGTCGAGCAGGGTTGGGACTTGGGGCAGGCCTACCAAAGCGCGACGCAGAAAACCTAGGCCAGAGCCTGGCCCGGCCGAGTCGTCGGGCTTAAAATTCTGGCCCAAGCCCGGCCCATCAGTCAAAAAGCCCATCGAACCTTCGGCCAGGCCTATTGCTTAAATTGCAAACACGAGAAGTCTGGCTCAAGCCGGCCATCGGCCTCAAATATAGGCCCCGGCCCGACCCGTGGGCAAGGTTGGGTCAGGCCGAGTCGGGCTTTTTTGTGCCGGGCCAAGTTAGGCCGTCCGGCTCCGGCTACCCATGGTTAGGTATAATGTGCGTATATACGAGCGCTTGCTTCTGTACTGTGTCGAGAAAAGAAAAATCGTGTAAGTGTGCACGTGGTGTTTTCTATTCCACGCTTATGCACCATGGGAAAAGCTATCGTGCAACCGACCGATCACGCGCGCCGCGTCCGCCGGCTCCGCGTCCGTCAGATCGTCTCTTTCATCGGACGGACGAGAGCGTCTTCGCTCCCACGGCACGCACGTTCGTTTTCTTGAAACAGAGCGATTGTTTCAGGAAAACGCCCCTGCAGCTGAAGCCGTGTCATGCGCTCGCCGGGTTGGGAGAGGCGACGAGGTCTGGATCTGGGAGGGCGGCGGCGTGGCCGGGGCTAACCTACCCCCGTGACGACGACTTCGTCTTCGGGAGCGGGAGTGTCCGCCAACAATCCAAGCATGTACGGATCTCCCTCCGGTGATTTCTTCCCACACGCTCGCCCTGCTCCGCCGCCTCCCGTCCCCGCCCTCCCCGCGCCTCCTCCTCCTGCTGCTCCTCTCCATTCTCCGCCTCCGCCGCCCACCCCACCTCTTCCTGTCCACCTTCAACACCCTCTTCGTTGCCGGCCCCAGCCCCCTGTCGCTCCACCCGCAGCTTCTCCTCCGCCTCCTCTCGGCCCTCTCCTCCACCGTCGCTGGCGATGTTGTTGCAAATTTTGCAACAGGGGTCTTGTTGCAGGAATTGTTTCTGCAACCCGGCCGTTGTTTCAGGAATTATTTCTGCAATCTTCAATTTTTTGCAACATGGTAGTTGTTTTTGCAACGCAGACATTGTTTTGTTGGAACTCCGCCCACGGATCGATCACATCAAATCAGGACGAACACAGGAACACGCGAAAACTTTCGCCAAAGGCACGTGTCGTGCCTTTCTCTTCCCTCTTATTATTTTCTCCTTTTCTCACGGTTTCTCCTCTCACGTGATACAAACCTGCCGAGGTGCTGCATATAAATATACGCAGGACCAGACAGACCTAGACGTACTTGCTTTGAGTCCAAACCGGACTCAGCCAGCCAAACTAACCTACGACTTGGACACGTACTAACCAACGCACATGACCAGGGACTCCTACCTCTAGTACGTATAGCACTAGGACACGTCCAATAGCTATACTCCTAATTAACTAGCATACTAGTACATGAACTCACATACTACGTGCCATCTTCTAACTGTTGGGGAATGTTGCAGAAAATTAAAAATTTTCCTACGGTTTCAACAAGATCCATCTATGAGTTCATCTAAGCAACGAGTCATGGGAGAGAGATTGCATCTACATACCACTTTGTCGATCGTGCGCGGAAGCGTTCAAGAGAACGGTGATGATGGAGTCGTACTCGCCGTGATCCAAATCACCGATGACCAAGTGCCGAACGGACAACACCTCCGCGTTCAACACACGTACGGAGCGGACGACGTCTCCTCCTTCTTGATCCAGCAAGGGGGAAGGAGAGGTTGATGATGATCCAGCAGCACAACGGCGTGGTGGTGGATGCAGCAGAACTCCGGCAGGGCTTCGCCAAGCTGCTGCGGGAGGAGGACGAGGTGTAGCAGGGGGAGGGAGGCGCCAATGCACAGGGTGCGGCTGCCCTCCCCCCTGCCCTCCTTTATATAGGCCCCCAGGGGGGGCGCCGGCCCTGGGAGATTCAATCTCCCAAGGGGGGCGGCGGCCAGGGGGGTGGAGTGCCCCCCAAGGCAAGTGCTGCGCCCCTCCCCCCCCCCCCACCTAGGGTTTCCAACCCTATGCGCAAGGGGGGGGCCAAGGGGGGCGCACCAGCCCTCTAGGGGCTGGTTCCCCTCCCACTTCAGCCTACGGGGCCCTCCGGGATAGGTGACCCCACCCGGTGGACCCCCGGGACCCTTCTGGTGGTCCCGGTACAATACCGGGTGACCCCGAAACTTTCCCGATGGCCGAAACAGCACTTCCTATATATAATTCTTTACCTCGGGACCATTCCGGAACTCCTCGTGACGTCCGGGATCTCATCCGGGACTCCGAACAACATTCAGTTTGCTGCATACTCATATTCATACAACCCTAGCGTCACCGAACCTTAAGTGTGTAGACCCTACAGGTTCGGGAGACATGCAGACATGACCGAGACGGCTCTCCGGTCAATAACCAATAGCGGGATCTGGATACCCATGTTGGCTCCCACATACTCCTCGATGATCTCATCGGATGAACCACGATGTCGAAGATTCGAACAACCCCGTATACTATTCCCTTTGTCAGACGGTATGTTACTTGCCCGAGACTCGATCGTCGGTATCCCAATATCTCGTTCAGTCTCGTTAACGGCAAGTCACTTTACTCGTACCGTAATGCATGATCCCGTGACCAGACACTTGGTCACTTTGAGCTCATTATGATGATGCACTACCGAGTGGGCCCAGTGATACCTCTCCGTAATACGGAGTGACAAATCCCAGTGTTGATCCGTGTCAACCCAACAGACACTTTCGGAGATACCTGTAGTGCACCTTTATAGTCACCCAGTTACGTTGTGACATTTGGTACACCCAAAGCACTCCTACGGTATCCGGGAGTTACACGATCTCATGGTCTAAGGAAGAGATACTTGACATTGGAAAAGCTCTAGCAAAACGAACTACACGATCTTGTGCTATGCTTAGGATTGGGTCTTGTCCATCACATCATTCTCCTAATGATGTGATCCCGTTGTCAACGACATCTAATGTCCATAGTCAGGAAACCATGACTATCTGTTGACCAACGAGCTAGTCAACTAGAGGCTTACTAGGGACGTATTTGGTCTAAGTATTCACACGTGTATTATGATTTCCGGATAATACAATTATAGCATGAATAAAAGACAATTATCATGAACAAGGAAATATAATAATAATCCTTTTATTATTGCCTCTAGTGCATATTTCCAACAGTCTCTCACTTGCATTAGAGTCAATAATCTAGTTACGTTGTGATGAATTGAACACCCATAGAGTTCTGGTGTTGATCATGTTTTGCTCGCGAAAGAGGTTTAGTCAATGGATCTGCGACATTCAGATCCGTATGTACTTTGCAAATATCTATGTCTCCATCTTGAACATTTTCACGGATGGAGTTGAAACGACGCTTGATGTGTCTGGTCTTCTTGTGAAACCTGGGCTCCTTGGCAAGGGCAATAGCTCCAGTGTTGTCACAGAAGAATTTGATCGGCCCCGACGCATTGGGTATGACTCCTAGGTCGGTGATGAACTCCTTCACCCAGATTGCTTCATGCGCTGCCTCCGAGGCTGCCATGTACTCCGCTTCACATGTAGATCCCGCCACGACGCTCTGCTTGCAGCTGCACCAGCTTACTGCTCCACCATTCAACATATACACGTATCCGGTTTGTGACTTAGAGTCATCCAGATCTGTGTCGAAGCTAGCGTCGACGTAACCCTTTACGACGAGCTCTTCGTCACCTCCATAAACGAGAAACATGTCCTTTGTCCTTTTCAGGTACTTCAGGATATTCTTGACCGCTGTCCAGTGTTCCTTGCCGGGTTACTTTGGTACCTTCCTACCAAACTTACGACAAGGTTTACATCAGGTCTGGTACACAGCATGGCATACATAATAGATCCTATGGCTGAGGCATAGGGGATGACACTCATCTCTTCTTTATCTTTTGCCTGTTGGAGAACGTAGTAATTTCAACAGTTTTCCTACGCACACGCAAGATCATGGTGATGGCATAGCAACAAGAGGGGAGAGTGTTGTCCACGTACCCTCGTAGACCGTAAGCGGAAGCGTTATAACAACGCGGTTGATATAGTCGTACGTCTTCACGACTCGACCGATCCAAGCACCGAACGTACGGCACCTCCGTGTTCAGCACACGTTCAGCTCAATGACGTTCCCCGGGCTCCAATCCAGCAAAGCGTCGGGGATGAGTTCTACCGGCGCAGGGCTTCGCCTAAACTCCACGACGATATGACCGAGGTGGAATATGGTGGAGGGGGGCACCGCACACGGCTAAGGAACGATCCGTAGATCAACTTGTGTGTCATGGGGTGCCCCCTGCCCCCGTATATAAAGGAGCAAGGGAGGAGGAGGCGGCCGGTCAAGGGAGGGCGCGCCAGGGAGGAGTCCTACTCCCACCGGGAGTAGGACACCCTCCTTTCCTAGTCCAACTAGGAGACCTTCCATGTAGTAGGAGTAGGAGAGAAGGAAAGGGAAGAGAGAAGGGAAGGAAGGAGGGGGTGCGGCCCCTCCCCCTAGTCCAATTCGGACTAGGTCTTGGGGGGGGCGCGGCCTGCCCTAGGCAGCCCCTCTCTCTTTCCCGTATGGCCCAATAAGGCCCAATACTTCTCCCGGCGAATTCCCGTAACTCTCCAGTACTCCGAAAAATACCCGAATCACTCGGAACCTTTCCGAATTCCGAATATAGTCGTCCAATATATCGATCTTTACGTCTCGACCATTTCGAGACTCCTCGTCATGTCCCCGATCTCATCCAGGACTCCGAACTCCTTCGGTACATCAAAACTCATAAACTCTTAATATAACTGTCATCGAAACCTTAAGCGTGCAGACCCTACGGGTTCGAGAACTATGTAGACATGACCTAGAACTGTTTCTGGTCAATAACCAATAGTGGAACCTGGATGTTCATATTGGCTCCTACATATTCTACGAAGATCTTTGTCGGTCAAACCGCATAACAACATACGTTGTTCCCTTTGTCATCGGTATGTTACTTGCCCGAGATTCGATCATCGGTATCCAATACCTAGTTCAATCTCGTTACCGGCAAGTCTCTTTACTCGTTCCGTAATACATCATCCCACAACTAACTCATTAGTTGCAATGCTTGCAAGGCTTAAGTGATGTGTATTACCGAGAGGGCCCAGAGATACCTCTCCGACAATCGGAGTGACAAAACCTAATCTCGAAATACGCCAACCCAACATGTTCCTTCGGAGACACCTGTAGAGCACCTTTATAATCACCCAGTTACGTTGTGACGTTTGGTAGCACACAAAGTGTTCCTCTGGTAAACGGGAGTTGCATAATCTCATAGTCACAGGAACATGTATAAGTCATGAAGAAAGCAGTAGCAACATACTAAACGATCGTGTGCTAAGCTAACGGAATGGGTCAAGTCAATCACATCATTCTCCTAATGATGTGATCCTGTTAATCAAATGACAACACATGTCTATGGTTAGGAAACATAACCATCTTTGATTAATGAGCTAGTCAAGTAGAGGCATACTAGTGACTATATGTTTGTCTATGTATTCACACATGTATCATGTTTCCGGTTAATACAATTCTAGCATGAATAATAAACATTTATCATGAAATAAGGAAATAAATAATAACTTTATTATTGCCTCTAGGGCATATTTCCTTCAGTCTCCCACTTGCACTAGTCAATAATCTAGTTCACATCGCTATGTGATTTAACACCAATATTCACATCTGCATGTGATTAATACCCATAGTTCACATCGTCATGTGATCAACGCCCAAAGGGTTTACTAGAGTCAATAATCTAGTTCACATGGCTATGTGATTAACACCCAAAGAGTACTAAGGTATGATCATGTTTTGCTCATGAGAGAAGTTTAGTCAACGGGTCTGTCACATTCAGAGCCATATGTATTTTGCAAATATTTTATGTCCACAATGCTCTGCACGGAGCTACTCTAGCTAATTGCTCCCACTTTCAATATGTATCCAGATTGAGACTTAGAGTCATCTGGATTGGTGTAAAAGCTTGCATCGTTGTAACTTTTTACGACTGGCTCTTTTATCACCTCCATAATCGAGAAACATCTCCTTAGTCCTCACTAAGGATATTCTTGACCGCTGTTCTAGTGATCTATTTTTAGATCAAAATTGTATTCCTTTGCCAAACTCAGAGCAAGGTATACAATAAGTCTAGTACACAGCATAGCATACTTTATAGAACCTATGACTGAGGCATAGGGAATGACTGTTCATTCTTTTCTATTTTCTGCCATGGTCGGGTTTTGAGTCTTACTCAACTTCACACCTTGCAACACAGGCAAGAACTCTTTCTTTGACTGTTCCATTTTGAACTACTTCAAAATCTTGTCAAGGTATGTATTCATTGAAAAATCTTATCAAGCGTCTTGATCTATCTCTATAGATCTTGATGCTCAATGTATAAGCAGCTTCACCAAGGTCTTTCTTTGAAAAACTCCTTTCAAACACTCCTTTATGCTTTCCAGAAAAATTCTACATTATTTCCGATCAACAATATGTCATTCACATATACTTATCAGAAATGTTGTAGTGCTCGCACTCACTTTCTTGTAAATACAGGCTTCACCGCAAGTCTGTATTAAAACTATATGCTTTGATCAACTTATCAAAGCGTATATTCCAACTCTGAGATGCTTGCACCAGTCCATTGATGGATCGCTGGAGCTTACACATTTTGTTAAAACCTTTCAGATCGACAAAACCTTCTGGTTGCATCATATACAACTCTTCTTTTAAAAAATCCATTAAGGAATGCAGTTTTGACATCCATTTTCCAGATTTCATAAAATGTGGCAATTGCTAACATGATTCAGACAGACTTAAGCATAGATACAAGTGAAAAACTCTCATCGTAGTCAACACCTTGAAGTTGTCAAAAACCTTTTGCAACAAGTCGAGCTTAGTAGATAGTAACACTACTATCAGTGTCTGTCTTCCTCTTGAAGATCCATTTATTTAACATGGCTTGCTGATCAGAGCAAGTCAATCAAAGTCCATACTTTGTTCTCATACATGGATCATATCTTAGATTTTATGGCCTCAAGCCATTTCATGGAATCTGGGCTCACCATCGCTTCTTCATAGTTCGTAGGTTCATCATGATCTAGTAGCATGACTTCCAGAACAGGATTGCCGTACCACTCTGGTGCGGATCTTACTCTGGTTTACCTACGAGATTCGGTAGTAACTTGATCTGAAGTTACATGATCATCATCATTAGCTTCCTCACTAATTGGTGTAGTAGTCACAGGAACAGATTTCTGTGATGAACTACTTTCCAATAAGGGAGAAGGTACAATTACCTTATCAAGTTCTACTTTCCTCCCACTCACTTCTTTCGAGAGAAACTCCTTCTCTAGAAAGGATCCATTCTTAGCAACGAATGTCTTGCCTTCGGATCTGTGATAGAAGGTGTACCCAACTTTCTCCTTTGGGTATCCTATGAAGACACATTTCTTCGATTTGGGTTTGAGCTTATCAGGATGAAACTTTTTCACATAAGCATCACAACCCCAAACTTTAAGAAACGACAACTTTGGTTTCTTGCCAAACCACAGTTCATAAGGCGTCGTCTCAACGGATTTTGATGGTGTCCAATTTAAAGTGAATGCAGCTGTCTCTAATGCATAACCCCAAAACGATAGCGGTAAATCGGTAAGAGACATCATAGATCGCACCATATCCAATAAAGTCCGATTACGATGTTCGGACACACCATAACGTTGTGGTGTTCCAGGTGGCGTGAGCTGTGAAACTATTCCACATTGTTTTAATTGAAGACCAAACTCGTAACTCAATTATTTGTCTCCGCGATCAGATCGCAGAAACTTTATTTTCTTGGTACGATGATTTTTCCACTTCACTCTGAAATTCTTTGAACCTTTTAACTATTTCAGACTTATGTTTCATCAAGTAGATATACCCATATCTGCTCAAATCATCTTGTGAAGGTCAGAAAATAACGATACTTGCCACGAGCATCAACACTCATTGGATCGCATACATCGGTATGTATTATTTCCAATAAGTCAGTAGCTTGTTCCATTGTTCCGGAGAATGGAGTTTTAGTCATCTTGCCCAAAAGGCACGTTTCGCAAGCATCAAATGATTCATAACCAAGTGATTCCGAAAATACATCTTTTATGGAGTTTCTTCATGCGCTTTACACCAATATGACCTAAACGGCAGTGCCACAAATAAGTTGCACTATCATTATTAACTTTACATCTTTTTGGTTTCAATATTATGAATATGTGTATCACACGATCGAGATCCAACAAACCATTTTCATTGGGTGTATGACCATAGAAGGTTTTATTCATGTAAACAGAACAATAATTATTCTCTAACTTACATGAATAACCGTATTCCAATAAACATGATCAAATCATATCCATGCTCAACGCAAACGCCAAATAACATTTATTTAGGTTCAACACTAATCCCGAAAGTATAGGGAGTGTGCGATGATGATCATATCAATCTTGGAACTACTTCCAACATTCATCGTCACCTCACCCTCAACTAGTTTCTGTTTATTCTGCAACTCCCGTTTTGAGTTACTACTCTTAGCAGCTGAACTAGTATCAAATACCAAGGGGTTGCTATAAACACTAGTAAAGTACACATCAATAGCATGTATATCAAATATACCTATGTTCACTTTGCCATCCTTCTTATTCGCCAAATACTTGGGGTAGTTCCACTTCCAGTGACCAGTACCTTTGCAGTAGAATCACTTAGTCTTAGGCTTAGGTCCAGACTTGGGCTTCTTCACTTGAGCAGCAACTTGCTTGCTGTTCTTCTTGAAGTTCCCCTTCTTCCCTTTGCCCTTTTTCTTGAAACTAGTGATCTTGTCCACCATCAACACTTTGATGTTTTTCTTTGATTTCTACCTTCACCAATTTTTGCATCGCGAAGAGCTTGGGAATTGTTTTCGTCATCCCTTGCATACTATAGTTCATCACGAAGTTCTAGTAACTTAGTGATGGTGACTAGAGAATTCTGTCAATCACTATCTTATCTGGAAGATTAACTCCCACTTGATTCAAGCGATTGAAGTACCCAGACAATCTGAGCACATGCTCACTAGTTGAGCGATTCTCCTCCATCTTTTAGCCATAGAACTTGTTGGAGACTTCATATCTCTCAACTCAGGTATTTGCTTGAAATATTAACTTCAACTCCTGGAACATCTCATATGGTCCATGATGTTCAAAACGTCTTTGAAGTCCCGATTCTAAGCCGTTAAGCATCGTGCACTAAACTATCAAGTAGTCATCATATTGAACTAGCCAAACGTTCATAACGTCTGCATCTGCTCCTGCAATAGGTTTGTCACCTAGCGGTGCATCAAGGACAAAATTCTTCTGTGCAGCAATGAGGATAAACCTCAGATCACGGATCCAATCCGCATCATTGCTACTAACAACTTTCAACACAATTTTCTCTAGGAACATATCAAAATAAACATATGAAAGCAACAACGCAAGCTATTGATGTACAACATAATTTGCAAAATACTACCAGGTACTAAGTTCATGATAAATTTAAGTTCAATTAATCATATTACTTTAGAACTCCCACTTAGACAAACATCTCTCGAGTCATCTAAGTGATCACGTGATCCAAATCAACTAAACCATAACCGATCATCACGTGAGATGGAGTAGTTTTCAATGGTGAACATCACTATGTTGATCATATCTACCATATGATTCACGCTCGACCTTTCGATCTCCGTGTTCCGAGGCCATATCTGCATATGCTAGGCTCGTCAAGTTTAACTTGAGTATTCTGCGTGTGCAAAACTGGCTTGCACCCGTTGTAGATGGACGTAGAGCTTATCACACCCGATCATCACGTGGTGTCTGGGCACGACGAACTTTGGCAACGGTGCATACTCAGGGAGAACACTTCTTGATAATTTTTAGTGAGAGATCATCTTATAATGCTACCGTCAATCAAAGCAAGATAAGATGCATAAAGGATAAACATCACATGCAATCAATATAAGTGATATGATATGGCCATCATCATCTTGTGCTTGTGATCTCCATCTCCGAAGCACCGTCGTGATCACCATCGTCACCGGCGCGACACCTTGATCTCCATCGTAGCATCGTTGTCGTTTACGCCATCTATTGCTTCTACGACTATCGCTACCGCTTAGTGATAAAGTAAAGCAATTACAGGGCGTCTGCATTTCATACAATAAAGCGACAACCATATGGCTCCTCCCAGTTGCCGATAACTTCGGTTACAAAACATGATCATCTCATACAATAAATATAGCATCACGTCTTGACCATATCACATCATAACATGCCTTGCATAAACAAGTTAGACATCCTCTACTTTGTTGTTGCAAGTTTTACGTGGCTGCTACGGGCTTAGCAAGAACCATTCTTACCTACGCATCAAAACCACAACGATAGTTCGTCAAGTTAGTGCTGTTTTAACCTTCGCAAGGACCGGGCGTAGACACACTCGGTTCAACTAAAGTTGGAGAAACTGACACCCGCCAGCCACCTGTGTGCAAAGCTCGTCGGTAGAACCAGTCTCGCGTAAGCGTACGCGTAATGTCGGTCCGGGCCGCTTCATCCAACAATACCGCCGAACCAAAGTATGACATGCTGGTAAGCAGTATGACTTGTATCGCCCACAACTCACTTGTGTTCTACTCGTGCATATAACATCAACACATAAAACCTAGGCTCGGATGCCACTGTTGGAGAACGTAGTAATTTCAACAGTTTTCCTACGCACACGCAAGATCATGGTGATGGCATAGCAACGAGAGGGGAGAGTGTTGTCCACGTACCCTCGTAGACCGTAAACGGAAGTGTTATCACAACGCGGTTGATGTAGTCGTACGTCTTCACGACTCGACCGATCCAAGCACCGAACGTACGGCACCTCCGTGTTCAGCACACGTTCAGCTCGATGACGTTCCCCGGGCTTCAATCCAGCAAAGCGTCGGGGATGAGTTCCATCAGCACGACGGTGTGGTGACGATGATGATATTCTACCGGCGCAGGGCTTCGCCTAAACTCCGCGACAATATGACCGAGGTGGAATATGGTGGAGGGGGGCACCGCACACGGCTAAGGAACGATCCGTAGATCAACTTGTGTGTCATGGGGTGCCCCCCTGCCCCCGTATATAAAGGAGAAAGGGAGGAGGAGGAGGCCGGCCAAGGGAGGGCACGCCAGGGAGGAGTCCTACTCCCACCGGGAGTAGGACACCCTCCTTTCCTAGTCCAACTAGGAGACCTTCCATGTAGTAGGAGTAGGAGAGAAGGAAAGGGAAGAGAGAAGGGAAGGAAGGAGGGGGTGCGGCCCCTCCCCCTAGTCCAATTCGGACTAGGCCTTGGGGGGGCGCGGCCTGCCCTAGGCAGCCCCTCTCTCTTTCCCGTATGGCCCAATAAGGCCCAATACTTCTCCCGGCGAATTCCCATAACTCTCCGGTACTCCAAAAAATACCCGAATCACTCGGAACCTTTCCGAATTCCGAATATAGTCGTCAAATATATCGATCTTTACGTCTCGACCATTTCGAGACTCCTCGTCATGTCCCCAATATCATCCGGGACTCCAAACTCCTTCGGTACATCAAAACTCATAAACTCATAATATAACTGTCATCGAAACCTTAAGCGTGCGGACCCTACGGGTTCGAGAACTATGTAGACATGACCTAGAACTGTTTCCGGTCAATAACCAATAGTGGAACCTGGATGTTCATATTGGCTCCTACATATTCTACGAAGATCTTTATCGGTCAAACCGCATAACACCATACGTTGTTCCCTTTGTCATCGGTATGTTACTTGCCCGAGATTCGATCGTCGGTATCCAATACCTAGTTCAATCTCATTACCGGCAAGTCTCTTTACTCGTTCCGTAATACATCATCCCACAACTAACTCATTAGTTGCAATGCTTGCAAGGCTTAAGTGATGTGTATTACCGAAAGGGCCCAGAGATACCTCTTCGACAATCGGAGTGACAAAACCTAATCTCGAAATACGCCAACCCAACATGTACCTTCGGAGACACCTGTAGAGCACCTTTATAATCACCCAGTTACGTTGTGACATTTGGTAGCACACAAAGTGTTCCTCTGGTAAACGGGAGTTGCATAATCTCATAGTCACAGGAACATGTATAAGTCATGAAGAAAGCAGTAGCAACATACTAAACGATCGTGTGCTAAGCTAACGGAATGGGTCAAGTCAATCACATCATTCTCCTAATGATGTGATCCCGTTAATCAAATGACAACACATGTCTATGGTTAGGAAACATAACCATCTTTGATTAATGAGCTAGTCAATTAGAGGCATACTAGTGACTATATGTTTGTCTATGTATTCACACATGTATCATGTTTCCGGTTAATACAATTCTAGCATGAATAATAAACATTTATCATGAAATAAGGAAATAAATAATAACTTTATTTATGCCTCTAGGGCATATTTCCTTCATTGCCGTGGTCGGGCATTGAGCCGAGCTCAATCTCACACCTTGCAATACAGGCAAGAACCCTTTCTTGGACTGATCCATTTTGAACTTCTTCAAAATCTTATCAAGGTATTGTTGGGGAACGTAGCAGAAATTCAAAATTTTCCTACGTGTCACCAAGATCTATCTATGGAGAGACTAGCAACGAGGGGAAGGAGAGTGCATCTACATACCCTTGTAGATCGCTAAGCGGAAGCGTTCAAGTGAACGGGGTTGATGGAGTCGTACTCGTCGTGATTCAGATCACCGATGATCCTAGTGCCGAACGGACGGCACCTCCGCGTTCAACACACGTACAGCCCGGTGACGTCTCCCACGCCTTGATCCAGCAAGGGGAGAGGGAGAGGTTGAGGAAGACTCCATCCTACAGCAGCACAATGGCGTGGTGGTGGTGGAGGAGCGTGGCAATCCTGCAGGGCTTCGCCGAGCACCTACGGGAGAGGAGATGTGTCACGGGAGGGAGAGGGAGGCAACCAAAGGCCTTAGGTGTGATTGCTCCTCCTTTTCCCCACTATATATAGGGCCAAGGGAGAGGGGGAGGGCGCAGCCTTGCCCCCTCCTCCAAGGAAGGGGTGCGGCTAAGGATGGGGAGGAGTCCATCCTCCCCAAGGCACCTCGGAGGTGCCTTCCCCTTTCAGGACTCTTCCCTCCCCAAGTTTCCTTGCGCATGGGCCTCTTGGGGCTGGTGCCCTTGGCCCATGTAGGCCAAGGCGCACCCCCTACAGCCCATGTGGCCCCCCGGGGCAGGTGGCCCCACCCGGTGGGCCCCCGGGACCCTTCCGGTGGTCCCGGTACAATACCGATGACCCCGAAACTTGTCCCGATGGCCGAAACAGGACTTCCTATATATAAATCTTTACCTCCGGACCATTCCGGAACTCCTCGTGACGTCCGGGATCTCATCCGGGACTCCGAACAACATTCGGTAACCACATACAAGCTTCCTTTATAACCCTAGCGTCATCGAACCTTAAGTGTGTAGACCCTACGGGTTCGGGAGACATGCAGACATGACCGAGACGTTCTCAGGTCAATAACCAACAGCGGGATCTAGATACCCATGTTGGCTCCCACATGTTCCACGATGATCTCATCGGATGAACCACGATGTCCAGGACTCAATCGATCCCGTATACAATTCCCTTTGTCTAGCGGTATGGTACTTGCCCGAGATTCGATCGTCAGTATACCGATACCTTGTTCAATCTCGTTACCGGCAAGTCTCTTTACTCGTTCCGTAACACATCATCCCGTGATCAACCCCTTGGTCACATTGTGCACATTATGATGATGTCCTACCGAGTGGGCCCAGAGATACCTCTCCGTTTACACGGAGTGACAAAATCCCAATCTCGATTCGTGCCAACCCAACAGACACTTTCAGAGATACCCGTAGTGTACCTTTATAGCCACCCAGTTACGTTGTGACGTTTGGCACACCCAAAGCACTCCTACGGTATCCGGGAGTTGCACAATCTCATGGTCTAAGGAAATGATACTTGACATTAGAAAAGCTTTAGCATACGAACTACGATCTTTGTGCTAGGCTTAGGATTGGGTCTTGTCCATCACATCATTCTCCTAATGATGTGATCCCGTTATCAACGACATCCAATGTCCATGGTCAGGAAACCGTAACCATCTATTGATTAACGAGCTAGTCAACTAGAGGCTTACTAGGGACATGGTGTTGTCTATGTATCCACACATGTATCTGAGTTTCCTATCAATACAATTCTAGCATGGATAATAAACGATTATCATGAACAAGGAAATATAATAATAATCAATTTATTATTGCCTCTAGGGCATATTTCCAACATAAGCATCACCATCAGCTGATGCAGAAAGGGCACAAAATCAAGGCAGTTCAGTAAGAAATATGTCTGTTGGAAACATCCCTATATATTGTTGTTGTTCCGTGATGTTGTACATTGTAAACATATCTCCCTATTCAGGGATTTAGTTAGCCACGACTGACTAGCACGTTCGTGCACTCATGTACTTGGCTGAGATCAATACAAAAGTGGGTTTCATCATATTCTTGCCTCTTACATTCTGTCATTGTGTTATTGAGATTGAAAGAGTATTTGCTGCTGATATTTCTGCTAGGATCGACATGAAAGAATCACCTAATCATTTGAACTGGAACTGAAAGTGGAATCAACTAATACTTGAACCATATAACAGAGACAAATTCAAGTCCCTTGGGCCGAAACAAGATGACAAAATATAAATCCGTCTACTTTTCTAGTGCCCTGGTGCCTATCAGGTATCAAGTATTACATTAAAGTTGACAAGTTCATACAAAATATTGCATCCAACATCTTCAAACTACGTAAATCATGTCCAAACTCTGGTCCATCATATCATCGAGTTACGTTGTGACGTTTGGCACACCCAAAGCACTCCTACGGTATTCGGGAGTTGCACAATCTCATGGTCTAAGGAAATGATACTTGACATTAGAAAAGCTTTAGCATACGAACTACATGATCTTGTGCTAGGCTTAGGATTGGGTCTTGTCCATCACATCATTCTCCTAATGATGTGATCCCGTTATCAACGACATCCAATGTCCATGGTCAGGAAACCGTAAACATCTATTGATTAACGAGCTAGTCAACTAGAGGCTTACTAGGGACATGGTGTTGTCTATGTATCCACACATGTATCTGAGTTTCCTATCAATACAATTCTAGCATGGATAATAAACGATTATCATGAACAAGGAAATATAATAATAATCAATTTATTATTGCCTCTAGGGCATATTTCCAACAGTCTCCCACTTGCACTAGAGTCAATAATCTAGTTCACATCGATATGTGATTAACACTCAAGGTCACATCCCCATGTGACTAACACCCTAAGAGTTTACTAGAGTCAATAATCTAGTTCACATTTACCATGTGATTAACACTCGATGAGTTCTGGGTTTGATCATGTTATGCTTGTGAGAGAGGTTATAGTCAACGGGTCTGAACCTTTCAGATCCGTGTGTGCTTTACAAATCTCTATGTCATCTCCTAGATGCAGCTACCACGTTCTATTTGGAGCTATTCCAAATAACTGTTCCACTTGGAGCTATTCTAAATTGTTGCTCCATTATACGTATCCGGTATCTCTACTCAGAGCTATCCGGATAGGTGTTAAGCTTGCATCGACGTAACCCTTTACGACGAACTCTTTTACCACCTCCATAATTGAGAAAATTCCTTAGTCCACTAGTTACTAAGGATAACTTTGACCGCTGTCCTGTGATCCATTCTTGGATCACTCTTGTACCCCTTGACTGACTCATGGTAAAGCACACTTCAGGTGCAGTACACAGCATAGCATATTGTAGAGCCTATGTCTTAAGCATAGGGGACGACCTTCGTTCCTTTCTCTCTATTCTGCCATGGTCGAGCTTTAAGTCTTAACTTCATACCTTACAACTCAGGCAAGAACTCCTTCTTTGACTGATCCATCTTGAACACCTTCAAGATCACGCCAAGGCATGTGCTCATTTGAAAGTACTATTAAGCGTTTTGATCTATCCTTATAGATCTTGATGCTCAATGTTCAAGTAGCTTAATCCAGGTTTTCCATTGAAAACACTTTCCAAATAACCCTATATGCTTTCCAGAAATTCTACGTCATTTCTGATCATTAATATGTCAACAACATATACTCATCAGAAATTCTATAGTGCTCCCACTCACTTCTTTGGAAATACAAGTTTCTCATAAACTTTGTATACACCCAAAATCTTTGATCATCATCAAAGCATACATTCCAACTCCGAGATGCTCACTCCAGTCCTCAGAAGGATTGCTGGAGCTTTGCATACTTATTAGCATATTTCAGGATAGACAAAACCTTCCGGTTGTATCACATACAACCTTTCCTCAAGAATCGTCGAGGAAACAATGTTTTGACATCCTATCTGCGAGATTTCATAAATAATGCAGTAATTGCTAATATAATTCCAACAGACTCTTAGCATCGCTACGAGTGAGAAAGTCTCATCGTAGTCAACTCCTTGAACTTGTCGAAAAACATCTTAACGACAAGTCGAGCTTTCTCAATGGTGACACTTACCATCATTGTCTGTCTTCCTTTCAAAATCCATATGTACCTAACAGCCTTACGACCATCAAGTAGTTCTTCCAAAGTCTACACTTTGTTTTCATACATGGATCCTCTCTCGGGTTTTATGGCCTTGAGCCATTTATCGGAATCCGGGCCCACCATCGCTTCTCCATAGCTCGTAGGTTCATTGTTGTCTAGCAACATGACTTCCAAGACAGGATTACGTACCACTCTGAAGTAGTACGCATCCTTGTCATCCCACGAGGTTTGGTAGTGACTCGATCCGAAGTTTCATGATCACTATCATAAGCTTCCACTTCAGTTGGTGTACGTGCCACAGGAACAACTTCCTGTGCCCTGCTACACACTTGTTGAAGTGACGGTTCAATAACCTCATCAAGTCTCCACCATCCTCCCACTCAACTTTTCGAGAGAAACCTTTCCTCGAAAAAGGACCCGATTCAAGAAACAATCCCTATTGCTTTCGGATCTGAATTAGGAGGTATACCCAACTGTTTTTGGGTGTCCTATGAAGATGCATTTGATCTGCTTTGGGTTCGAGCTTATCAACCTGAAACCTTTTCACATAAGCGTCGCAGCCCCAAACTTTCAAGAAACGGCAACTTAGGTTTCTCCAAACCATAGTTCATACGGTGTCGTCTCAACGAAATTATGTGGTGCCCTATTTAAAGTGAATGTGGTTGTCTCTAATGCCTAACCCATGAACGATAGTGGTAACTCGATAAGAGACATCATGGTATGCACCATATCCAATAGGGTGCAACTATGACGTTTGGACACACCATCACACTATGGTGTTCCAGGCTGTATCAGTTGTGAAACAATTTCCACAATGTCTTAATTCTGTGCCAAACTCGTGATTCAGATATTCATCTCTATGATCATATCATAGATCTTTTATCCTCTTGTCACGACGATCTTTCAACTTCACACTGAAATTACTTGAACCTTTCAATAATTCAGACTCGTGATTCATCAAGTAAATATACTCAACATCTACTCGAATCATCTGTGAAGTAAGAACATAACGATATTCACTGCATGCCTCAGCACTCATTGGACTGCACACATCAAAATGTGTTACTTCCAACAAGTTGCTATCTTGTTCCATCTTACTGAAACCGAGGCTTTTCAGTCATCTTGCCTGTGTGGTATGATTTGCATATCTCAAGTGATCCAAAATCAAGTGAGTCCAAACGATCCATCTGCATGGAGTTTCTTCATGCGTATACACCAATAGACATGGTTCGCATGTCTCAAACTTCTCAAAAATGAGTGAGTCCAAAGATCCATCAACATGGAGCTTCTTCATGCGTTTTAAACCAATATGACTTACATGGCAGTGCCACCAGTAAGTGGTACTATCATTACTATCTTTTGGCATGAAAATGTGTATCACTACGATCGAGATTCAATCAACCATTCAGGTTTAATGCTAATCTTGATGGTAGAGGGAGCGTGCGATGTTTGATTACATCAAACTTGGAAACACTTCCAACATATATCGTCAGCTCACTTTTAGCTAGTCTCCGTTTATTCCGTAGCTTTTATTTCGAGTTACTAACACTTAGCAACCGAACCGGTATCTAATACCCTGGTGCTACTAGGAGTACTAGTAAAGTACACATTAACATAATGTATATCCAATATACTTCTATCGACCTTGCCAGCCTTCTCATCTACCAAGTATCTAGGGTAATTCTGCTCTAGTGGTTGTTCCCCTTATTACAGAAGCACTTAGTCTCGGGTTTGGGTTTTACCTTGGGTTTCTTCACTAGAGCAGCAGCTGATTTGCCGTTTCATGAAGTATCCCTTCATGCCCTTGCCCTTCTTGAAACTAGTGGTTTCACCAACCATCAACAATTGATGCTCCTTCTTGATTTCTACTTTCGCGGTGTCAAACATCGCGAATATCTCAAGGATCATCATATATGTCCCTGATATATTATAGTTCATCACGAAGCTCTAGCAGCTTGGTGGTAATGACTTTGGAGAAACATCACCATCTTATCTGGAAGATCAACTCCCACTCGATTCAAGTGATTGTTGCACTCAGACAATCTGAGCACAAGCTCAACGATTGAGCTTTTCTCCCTTAGTTTGCAGGCTAAGAAAATCGTCGGAGGTCTCATACCTCTTGACGTGGGCACGAGCCTGAAATCCCAATTTCAGCCCTCGAAACATCTCATATGTTCCGCGACGTTTCGAAAAACGTATTTGGTGCCTCTACTTAAACCATTTAACTGAACTATCACGTAGTTATCAAAACGTGTATGTTCGATGTTTGAAACATCCACAAACGACGTTTGGGGTTCAGCACACTAAGCAGTGCATTAAGGACATAAGCGTTCTAGTGTCCGCATAATCGCTACTGTCAACTTTCAACTATATTTTCTCTAGGAACATAACTAAACAGTAGAACTATAGCGTGAGCTACGACATAATTTGCAAAAACCTTTTGACTATGTTCAGGATAATTAAGTTCATCTTATGAACTCCCACTCAGATAGACATCCCTCTAGTCATCTAAGTGATTACATGATCCGAGTCAAACTAGGCCGTGTCCGATCATCACGTGAGACGGACTAGTCATCATCGGTGAACATCTTCATGTTGATCGTATCTTCTATACGACTCATGTTCGACCTTTCGGTCTCCGTGTTCCGAGGCCATGTCTGTACATGCTAGGCTCGTCAAGTTAACCCTAAGTGTTTTGCGTGTGTTCCGAGGCCATGTCTGTACATGCTAGGCTCGTCAACACCCGTTGTATTTGAACATCTGAATAAAACACCCGATCATCACGTGATGTTTTGAAACAGCGAACTGTCGCAACGGTGCACAGTTAGGGGAGAACACTTCTTGAAATTGTTGTAAGGGATCATCTTATTTACTACCGTCATTCTAAGCAAATAAGATGTATAAACATGATAAACATCACATGCAATCAAATAGTGACATGATATGGCCATCATCACTTTGCTCCTTTTGATCTCCATCTTCGGGGCTCCATGATCATCATCGTCACCGGCATGACACCATGATCTCCATCATCATGATCTCCATCATCGTGTCTTCATGAAGTTACCTCGCCAACTATTACTTCTACTACTATGTCTAACGGTTAGCAATAAAGTAAAGTAATTACATGACGTTTAAGTTGACACGCAGGTCACAAATAAATAAAGACAACTCCTATGGCTCCTGCCGGTTGTCATACTCATCGACATGCAAGTCGTGATTCCTATTACAAGAACATGATCAATCTCATACATCACATATATCATTCATCACATCCTTTTTGGCCATATCACATCACATAGCATACCCTGCAAAAACAAGTTAGACGTCCTCTAATTGTTGTTTGCATGTTTTACGTGGCTGCTATGGGTTTCTAGCAAGAACGTTTCTTACCTACGCATGAACCACAACGTGATATGCCAATTGCTATTTACCCTTCATAAGGACCCTTTTCATCGAATCCGATCCGACTAAAGTGGGAGAGACAGACACCCGCCAGCCACCTTATGCAACTAGTGCATGTTTGTCGATGGAACCGGTCTCACGTAAGCGTACGTGTAAGGTTGGTCCGGGCCGCTTCATCCCACGATGCCGCCGAATCAAGATAAGACTAGTAACGGCAAGCATATTGAACAATATCGACGCCCACAACTACTTTGTGTTCTACTCGTGCAAAGAATCTACGCAATAGACCTAGCTCATGATGCCACTGTTGGGGAATGTAGCAGAAATTCAAAATTTTCCTACGTGTCACCAAGATCTATCTATGGAGAGACTAGCAACGAGGGGAAGGAGAGTGCATCTACATACCCTTGTAGATCGCTAAGCGGAAGCGTTCAAGTGAACGGGGTTGATGGAGTCGTACTCGTCGTGATTCAGATCACCGATGATCCTAGTGCCGAACGGACGGCACCTCCGCGTTCAACACACGTACAGCTCGACGATGTCTCCCACGCCTTGATCCAGCAAGGAGAGAGGGAGAGGTTGAGGAAGACTCCATCCAGCAGCAGCACAACGGCGTGGTGGTGATGGAGGAGCGTGGCAATCCTGCAGGGCTTCGCCAAGCACCTACGGGAGAGGAGGAGGTGTCACGGGAGGGAGGGAGGCGCCAAGGGCTCAGGTATGGATGCCCTTAACTTCGTACCTTACAACTCAGGCAAGAACTCCTTTTTTGACTGATCCATCTTGAACACCTTCAAGATCACGTCAAGGCATGTGCTCATTTGAAAGTACCATTAAGCGTTTTGATCTATCCTTATAGATCTTGATGCTCAATGTTCAAGTAGCTTAATCCAGGTTTTCCATTGAAAACACTTTCCAAATAACCCTATATGCTTTCCAGAAATTCTACGTCATTTCTGATCATTAATATGTCAACAACATATACTCATCAGAAATTCTATAGTGCTCCCACTCACTTCTTTGGAAATACAAGTTTCTCATAAACTTTGTATACACCCAAAATCTTTGATCATCATCAAGCATACATTCCAACTCCGAGATGCTCACTCCAGTCCTCAGAAGGATTGCTGGAGCTTTGCATACTTATTAGCATATTTCAGGATAGACAAAACCTTCCGGTTGTATCACATACAACCTTTCCTCAAGAATCGTCGAGGAAACAATGTTTTGACATCCTATCTGCAAGATTTCATAAATAATGCAGTAATTGCTAATATAATTCCAACAGACTCTTAGCATCGCTACGAGTGAGAAAGTCTCATCGTAGTCAACTCCTTGAACTTGTTGAAAAACATCTTAACGACAAGTCGAGCTTTCTCAATGGTGACACTTACCATCATTGTCTGTCTTCCTTTCAAAATCCATATGTACCTAACAGCCTTACGACCATCAAGTAGTTCTTCCAAAGTCTACACTTTGTTTTCATACATGGATCCTCTCTCGGGTTTTATGGCCTTGAGCCATTTATCGGAATCCGGGCCCACCATCGCTTCTCCATAGCTCGTAGGTTCATTGTTGTCTAGCAACATGACTTCCAAGATAGGATTACGTACCACTCTGAAGTAGTACGCATCCTTGTCATCCCACGAGGTTTGGTAGTGACTCGATCCGAAGTTTCATGATCACTATCATAAGCTTCCACTTCAGTTGGTGTACGTGCCACAGGAACAACTTCCTGTGCCCTGCTACACACTTGTGAAGTGACGGTTCAATAACCTCATCAAGTCTCCACCATCCTCCCACTCAACTTTTCGAGAGAAACCTTTCCTCGAAAAAGGACCCGATTCAAGAAACAATCCCTATTGCTTTCGGATCTGAATTAGGAGGTATACCCAACTGTTTTTGGGTGTCCTATGAAGATGCATTTTATCTGCTTTGGGTTCGAGCTTATCAATCCTGAAATTTTTTCACATAAGCGTCGCAGCCCCAAACCTTTAAGAAACGACAACTTAGGTTTCTCTAAACCATAATTCATACGGTGTCATCTCAACGGAATTACGTGGTGCCCTATTTAAAGTGAATGTGGTTGTCTCTAATGCCTAACCCATGAACGATAGTGGTAATTCGATAAGAGACATCATGGTACGCACCATATCCAATAGGGTGCAACTATGATGTTCGGACACACCATCACACTATGGTGTTCCAGGCTGTATCAATTGTGAAACAATTTCCACAATGTCTTAATTCTGTGCCAAACTCGTGATTCAGATATTCATCTCTATGATCATATCATAGATCTTTTATCCTCTTGTCACGACGATCTTTCAACTTCACACTGAAATTACTTGAACCTTTCAATAATTCAGACTCGTGATTCATCAAGTAAATATACTCAACATCTACTCGAATCATCTGTGAAGTAAGAACATAACGATATTCACTGCATGCCTCAGCACTCATTGGAATGCACACATAAAAATGTGTTACTTCCAACAAGTTGCTATCTTGTTCCATCTTACTGAAAACGAGGCTTTTCAGTCATCTTGCCCATGTGGTATGATTTGCATGTCCCAAGTGATTCAAAATCAAGTGAGTCAAAACGGTCCATTTGCATGGAGTTTCTTCATGCATATACACCAATAGACATGGTTCGCATGTCTCAAACTTTTCAAAAATGAGTGAGCCCAAAGATCCATCAATATGGAGCTTCTTCATGCGTTTTATACCAATATGACTTACATGGCAGTGCCACCAGTAAGTGGTACTATCATTACTGTCTTTTGGCATGAACATGTGTATCACTACGATCGAGATTTAATAAACCATTCATTTTAGGTGTAAGACCATTGAAGGTATTATTCAAATAAACAGAGTAACCATTATTCTCCTTAAATGAATAACCGTATTGCGATAGACGTAATCCAATCATGTCTATGCTCAACGCAAACACCAAATAACAATTATTTAGGTTTAACACCAATCTCTTTGGTAGAGGGAGCGTGCGATGCTTGATCATATCAAGCTTGGAAAAACTTCCAACACATATCGTCAGCTCACCTTTAGCTAGTCTCCGTTTATTCCGTAGCCTTTTGTTTCGAGTTACTAACACTTAGCAACCGAACCGGTATCTAATACCCTGGTGCTACTAGGAGTACTAGCAAAGTACACATTAACACAATGTATATCCAATATACTTCTATCGACCTTGCCAGCCTTCTTATCTACCAAGTATCTAGGGTAATTCTGCTCTAGTGGTTGTTCCCCTTATTACAGAAGCACTTAGTCTCGGGTTTGGGTTTTACCTTGGGTTTCCTCACTAGAGCAGCAGCTGATTTGCCGTTTCATGAAGTATCCCTTCTTGCCCTTGCCCTTCTTGAAACTAGTGGTTTCACCAACCATCAACAATTGATGCTCCTTCTTGATTTCTACTTTCGCGGTGTCAAACATCGCGAATACCTCAAGGATCATCATATCTATCCCTGATATGTTATAGTTCATCACGAAGCTCTAACAGCTTGGTGGCAATGACTTTGGAGAACCATCACTGTCTTATCTGGAAGATCAACTCCCACTCGATTCAAATGATTGTTGTACTCAGACAATCTGAGCACAAGCTCAACAATTGAGCTTTTCTCCGTAGTTTGCAGGTTAAGAAAGTCATCGGAGGTCTTATACCTCTTGACATGGGCACGAGCCTGAAATCCCAATTTCAGCCCTCAAAACATCTCATATGTTTCGCGATGTTTCAAAAACGTCTTTGGTGCCTCAACTCTAAACCGTTTAACTGAACTATCACGTAGTTATCAAAACGTGTATGTCAGATGTTCGCAACAACCACAGACAACGTTCGAGGTTCAGTACACTGAGCGGTGCATTAAGGACATAAGCCTTCTATGAAGCAATGTGGACAATCCTCAGTTTACGGACCTAGTCCGCATAATTGCTACTATCAACTTTCAACTAATTTTTCTCTAGGAACATATCTAAACAGTAGAACTACAGCGCGAGCTTACGACATAATTTGCAAAAGGTCTTTTGACTATGTTCAGGATAATTAAGTTCATCTTATGAACTCCCACTCAGATAGACATCCCTCTAGTCATCTAAGTGATTACATGATCCGAGTCAAACTAGGCCGTGTCCGATCATCACGTGAGACGGACTAGTCATCATCGGTGAACATCTTCATGTTGATCGTATCTTCTATACGACTCATGTTCGACCTTTCGGTCTCCGTGTTCCGAGGCCATGTCTGTACATGCTAGGCTCGTCAAGTTAACCCTAAGTGTTTCGCGTGTGTTCCGAGGCCATGTCTGTACATGCTAGGCTCGTCAACACCCGTTGTATTTGAACGTCTGAATAAAACACCCGATCATCACGTGATGTTTTGAAATAGCGAACTGTCGCAACGGTGCACAGTTAGGGGAGAACACTTCTTGAAATTGTTGTAAGGGATCATCTTATTTACTACCGTCGTTCTAAGCAAATAAGATGCATAAACATGATAAACATCACATGCAATCAAATAGTGACATGATATGGCCATCATCACTTTGCTCCTTTTGATCTCCATCTTCGGGGCTCCATGATCATCATCGTCACCGGCATGACACCATGATCTCCATCATTATGATCTCCATCATCGTGTCTTCATGAAGTTGCCTCGCCAACTATTACTTCTACTACTATGGCTAACGGTTAGCAATAAAGTAAAGTAATTACATGACGTTTAAGTTGACACGCAGGTCACAAATAAATAAAGACAACTCCTATGGCTCCTGCCGGTTGTCATACTCATCGACATGCAAGTCGTGATTCCTATTACAAGAACATGATCAATCTCATACATCACATATATCATTCATCACATCCTTTTTTTGGCCATATCACATCACATAGCATACCCTGCAAAAACAAGTTAGACGTCCTCTAATTGTTGTTTGCATGTTTTACGTGGCTGCTATGGGTTTCTAGCAAGAACGTTTCTTACCTACGCATGAACCACAACGTGATATGCCAATTGCTATTTACCCTTCATAAGGACCCTTTTCATCGAATCCGATCCGACTAAAGTGGGAGAGACAGACACCCGCCAGCCACCTTATGCAACTAGTGCATGTTTGTCGATGGAACCGGTCTCACGTAAGCGTACGTGTAAGGTTGGTCCGGGCCGCTTCATCCCACGATGCCGCCGAATCAAGATAAGACTAGTAACGGCAAGCATATTGAACAATATCGACGCCCACAACTACTTTGTGTTCTACTCGTGCAAAGAATCTACGCAATAGACCTAGCTCATGATGCCACTGTTGGGGAATGTAGCAGAAATTCAAAATTTTCCTACGTGTCACCAAGATCTATCTATGGAGAGACTAGCAACGAGGGGAAGGAGAGTGCATCTACATACCCTTGTAGATCGCTAAGCGGAAGCGTTCAAGTGAACGGGGTTGATGGAGTCGTACTCGTCGTGATTCAGATCACCGATGATCCTAGTGCCGAACGGACGGCACCTCCGCGTTCAACACACGTACAGCTCGACGATGTCTCCCACGCCTTGATCCAGCAAGGAGAGAGGGAGAGGTTGAGGAAGACTCCATCCAGCAGCAGCACAACGGCGTGGTGGTGATGGAGGAGCGTGGCAATCCTGCAGGGCTTCGCCAAGCACCTACGGGAGAGGAGGAGGTGTCACGGGAGGGAGGGAGGCGCCAAGGGCTCAGGTATGGATGCCCTTAACTTCGTACCTTACAACTCAGGCAAGAACTCCTTTTTTGACTGATCCATCTTGAACACCTTCAAGATCACGTCAAGGCATGTGCTCATTTGAAAGTACCATTAAGCGTTTTGATCTATCCTTATAGATCTTGATGCTCAATGTTCAAGTAGCTTAATCCAGGTTTTCCATTGAAAACACTTTCCAAATAACCCTATATGCTTTCCAGAAATTCTACGTCATTTCTGATCATTAATATGTCAACAACATATACTCATCAGAAATTCTATAGTGCTCCCACTCACTTCTTTGGAAATACAAGTTTCTCATAAACTTTGTATACACCCTAAATCTTTGATCATCATCAAAGCATACATTCCAACTCCGAGATGCTCACTCCAGTCCTCAGAAGGATTGCTGGAGCTTTGCATACTTATTAGCATATTTCAGGATAGACAAAACCTTCCGGTTGTATCACATACAACCTTTCCTCAAGAATCGTCGAGGAAACAATGTTTTGACATCCTATCTGCAAGATTTCATAAATAATGCAGTAATTGCTAATATAATTCCAACATACTCTTAGCATCGCTACGAGTGAGAAAGTCTCATCGTAGTCAACTCCTTGAACTTGTCGAAAAACATCTCAACGACAAGTCGACCTTTCTCAATGGTGACACTTACCATCATTGTCTGTCTTCCTTTCAAAATCCATATGTACCTAACAGCCTTATGACCATCAAGTAGTTCTTCCAAAGTCTACACTTTGTTTTCATACATGGATCCTCTCTCGGGTTTTATGGCCTTGAGCCATTTATCGGAATCCAGGCCCACCATCGCTTCTCCATAGCTCGTAGGTTCATTGTTGTCTAGCAACATGACTTCCAAGACAGGATTACTGTACCACTCTGAAGTAGTACGTATCCTTGTCACCCTACGAGGTTTGGGAGTGACTTGATCTGAAGTTTCATGATCACTATCATAAGCTTCTACTTCAATTGGTGTAGGTGCCACAGGAACAACTTCCTGTGCCCTGCTACACACTGGTTGAAGTGATGGTTCAGTAACCTCATCAAGTCTCCACCATCCTCCCACTCAATTCTTTCGAGAGAAACCTTTCCTCGAGAAAGGACCCAATTCTAGAAACAATTCATATTGCCTTCGGATCTGAATTAGGAGGTATACCCAACTGTTTTGGGTGTCCTATGAAGATGTACTTTATCCGCTTTGGGTTCGAGCTTAATCCTGAAACTTTTTCACATAAGCGTCGCAGCCCCAAACCTTTAAGAAATGACAACTTAGGTTTCTCTAAACCATAATTCATACGGTGTCATCTCATCGGAATTACGTGGTGCCCTATTTAAAGTGAATGTGGTTGTCTTTAATGCCTAACCCATAAACTATCCTGGCAGTTCGATAAGAGACATCATGGTATGCATCATATCCAATAGGGTGCAACTATGATGTTCGGACACACCATCACACTATGGTGTTCCAGGCGGTATTAATTGTGAAACAATTTCCACAATGTCTTAATTGTGTGCCAAAACTCGTAACTCAGATACTCATCTCTATGATCATATCATAGACATTTTATCCTCTTGTCACAATCTTCTACTTCACTCTGAAATTACTTGAACCATTCAATAATTCAGACTTGTGTTTCATCAAGTAAATATTCTCAACATCTACTCGAATCATCTGTGAAGTAAGAACATAACGATATTCACTGCATGCCTCAGCACTCATTGGACTGCACGCATCAAAATGTGTTGCTTCCAACAAGTTGCTATCTTGTTACATCTTACTGAAAACGAGGCTTTTCAGTCATCTTGCCCATGTGGTATGATTTGCATGTCCCAAGTGATTCAAAATCAAGTGAGTCAAAACGGTCCATTTGCATGGAGTTTCTTCATGCATATACACCAATAGACATGGTTCGCATGTCTCAAACTTTTCAAAAACGAGTGAGCCCAAAGATCCATCAATATGGAGCTTCTTCATGCGTTTTATACCGATATGACTTACGTGGCAGTGCCACAAGTAGGTGGTTCTATCATTACTATCTTTTGGCATGAACATGTGTATCACTACGATCGAGATTTAATAAACCATTCATTTTAGGTGTAAGACCATTGAAGGTATTATTCAAATAAACAGAGTAACGATTATTCTCCTTAAATGAATAACCGTATTGCGATAGACGTAATCCAATCATGTCTATGCTCAACGCAAACACCAAACAACAATTATTTAGGTTTAACACCAATCTCTTTGGTAGAGGGAGCGTGCGATGCTTGATCATATGAAGCTTGGAAAAACTTCCAACACATATCGTCAGCTCACCTTTAGCTAGTCTCCGTTTATTCCGTAGCCTTTTGTTTCGAGTTACTAACACTTAGCAACCGAACCGGTATCTAATACCCTGGTGCTACTAGGAGTACTAGCAAAGTACACATTAACACAATGTATATCCAATATACTTCTATCGACCTTGCCAGCCTTCTTATCTACCAAGTATCTAGGGTAATTCTGCTCTAGTGGTTGTTCCCCTTATTACAGAAGCACTTAGTCTCGGGTTTGGGTTTTACCTTGGGTTTCTTCACTAGAGCAGCAGTTGATTTGCCGTTTCATGAAGTATCCCTTCTTGCCCTTGCCCTTCTTGAAACTAGTGGTTTCACCAACCATCAACAATTGATGCTCCTTCTTGATTTCTACTTTCGCGGTGTCAAACATCGCGAATACCTCAAGGATCATCATATCTATCCCTGATATGTTATAGTTCATCACGAAGCTCTAACAGCTTGGTGGCAATGACTTTGGAGAACCATCACTGTCTTATCTGGAAGATCAACTCCCACTCGATTCAAGCGATTGTTGTACTCAGACAATCTGAGCACAAGCACAACAATTGAGCTTTTCTCCTTAGTTTGCAGGTTAAGAAAGTCATCGGAGGTCTTATACCTCTTGACATGGGCACGAGCCTAAAATCCCAATTTCATCCCTCAAAACATCTCATATGTTTCGCGATGTTTCAAAAACGTCTTTGGTGCCTCAACTCTAAACCGTTTAACTGAACTATCACGTAGTTATCAAAACGTGTATGTCAGATGTTCGCAACAACCACAGACAACGTTCGAGGTTCAGCACACTGAGCGGTGCATTAAGGACATAAGCCTTCTATGAAGCAATGAGGACAATCCTCAGTTTACGGACCTAGTCCGCATAATTGCTACTATCAACTTTCAACTAATTTTTCTCTAGGAACATATCTAAACAGTAGAACTATAGCGTGAGCTACGACATAATTTGCAAAAACCTTTTGACTATGTTCAGGATAATTAAGTTCATCTTATGAACTCCCACTCAGATAGACATCCCTCTAGTCATCTAAGTGATTACATGATCCGAGTCAAACTAGGCCGTGTCCGATCATCACGTGAGACGGACTAGTCATCATCGGTGAACATCTTCATGTTGATCATATCTTCTATACGACTCATGTTCGACCTTTCGGTCTCCGTGTTCCGAGGCCATGTCTGTACATGCTAGGCTCGTCAAGTTAACCCTAAGTGTTTTGCATGTGTTCCGAGGCCATGTCTGTACATGCTAGGCTCGTCAACACCCGTTGTATTTGAACGTCTGAATAAAACACCCGATCATCACGTGATGTTTTGAAACAGCGAACTGTCGCAATGGTGCACAGTTAGGGGAGAACACTTCTTGAAATTGTTGTAAGGGATCATCTTATTTACTACCGTCGTTCTAAGCAAATAAGATGTATAAACATGATAAACATCACATGCAATCAAATAGTGACATGATATGGCCATCATCACTTTGCTCCTTTTGATCTCCATCTTCGGGGCTCCATGATCATCATCGTCACCGGCATGACACCATGATCTCCATCATCATGATCTCCATCATCGTGTCTTCATGAAGTTGCCTCGCCAACTATTACTTCTACTACTATGGCTAACGGTTAGCAATAAAGTAAAGTAATTACATGACATTTAAGTTGACACGCAGGTCACAAATAAATAAAGACAACTCCTATGGCTCCTGCCGGTTGTCATACTCATCGACATGCAAGTCGTGATTCCTATTACAAGAACATGATCAATCTCATACATCACATATATCATTCATCACATCCTTTTGGCCATATCACATCACATAGCATACCCTGCAAAAACAAGTTAGACGTCCTCTAATTGTTGTTTGCATATTTTACGTGGCTGCTATGGGTTTCTAGCAAGAACGTTTCTTACCTACGCATGAACCACAACGTGATATGCCAATTGCTATTTACCCTTCATAAGGACCCTTTTCATCGAATCCGATCCGACTAAAGTGGGAGAGACAGACACCCGCCAGCCACCTTATGCAACTAGTGCATGTTTGTCGGTGGAACCGGTCTCACGTAAGCGTACGTGTAAGGTTGGTCCGGGCCGCTTCATCCCACGATGCCGCCGAATCAAGATAAGACTAGTAACGGCAAGCATATTGAACAATATCGACGCCCACAACTACTTTGTGTTCTACTCGTGCAAAGAATCTACGCAATAGACCTAGCTCATGATGCCACTGTTGGGGAACGTAGCAGAAATTCAAAATTTTCCTACGCGTATCACCAAGATCTATCTATGGAGAGACCAGCAACGAGTAGAAGGGAGAGTGCATCTACATACCCTTGTAGATCGCTAAGCGGAAGCGTTCAAGTGAACGGGGTTGATGGAGTCGTACTCGTCGTGATTCAGATCACCGATGATCCTAGTGCCGAACGGACGGCACCTCCGCGTTCAACACACGTACAGCCCGGTGACGTCTCCCACGCCTTGATCCAGCAAGGGGAGAGGGAGAGGTTGAGGAAGACTCCATCCTACAGCAGCACAACGGCGTGGTGGTGGTGGAGGAGCGTGGCAATCCTGCAGGGCTTCGCCGAGCACCTACGGGAGAGGAGATGTGTCACGGGAGGGAGAGGGAGGCAACCAAAGGCCTTAGGTGTGATTGCTCCTCCTTTTCCCCACTATATATAGGGCCAAGGGAGAGGGGGAGGGCGCAGCCTTGCCCCCTCCTCCAAGGAAGGGGTGCGCTAAGGATGGGGAGGAGTCCATCCTCCCCAAGGCACCTCGGAGGTGCCTTCCCCTTTCAGGACTCTTCCCTCCCCAAGTTTCCTTGCGCATGGGCCTCTTGGGGCTGGTGCCCTTGGCCCATGTAGGCCAAGGCGCACCCCCTACAGCCCATGTGGCCCCCCGGGGCAGGTGGCCCCACCCGGTGGGCCCCCGGGACCCTTCCGGTGGTCCCGGTACAATACCGATGACCCCGAAACTTGTCCCGATGGCCGAAACAGGACTTCCTATATATAAATCTTTACCTCCGGACCATTCCGGAACTCCTCGTGACGTCCGGGATCTCATCCGGGACTCCGAACAACATTCGGTAACCACATACAAGCTTCCTTTATAACCCTAGCGTCATCGAACCTTAAGTGTGTAGACCCTACGGGTTCGGGAGACATGCAGACATGACCGAGACGTTCTCAGGTCAATAACCAACAGCGGGATCTGGATACCCATGTTGGCTCCCACATGTTCCACGATGATCTCATCGGATGAACCACGATGTCCAGGACTCAATCGATCCCGTATACAATTCCCTTTGTCTAGCGGTATGGTACTTGCCCGAGATTCGATCGTCGGTATACCGATACCTTGTTCAATCTCGTTACCGGCAAGTCTCTTTACTCGTTCCGTAACACATCATCCCGTGATCAACCCCTTGGTCACATTGTGCACATTATGATGATGTCCTACCGAGTGGGCCCAGAGATACCTCTCCGTTTACACGGAGTGACAAAATCCCAATCTCGATTCGTGCCAACCCAACAGACACTTTCAGAGATACCCGTAGTGTACCTTTATAGCCACCCAGTTACGTTGTGACGTTTGGCACACCCAAAGCACTCCTACGGTATCCGGGAGTTGCACAATCTCATGGTCTAAGGAAATGATACTTGACATTAGAAAAGCTTTAGCATACGAACTACATGATCTTGTGCTAGGCTTAGGATTGGGTCTTGTCCATCACATCATTCTCCTAATGATGTGATCCCGTTATCAATGACATCCAATGTCCATGGTCAGGAAACCGTAACCATCTATTGATTAATGAGCTAGTCAACTAGAGGCTTACTAGGGACATGGTGTTGTCTATGTATCCACACATGTATCTGAGTTTCCTATCAATACAATTCTAGCATGGATAATAAACGATTATCATGAACAAGGAAATATAATAATAATCAATTTATTATTGCCTCTAGGGCATATTTCCAACAGGTATGTGCTTTGTGAAAGACCTATGAGGCGTCTCGATCTATCCCTATAGATCTTGATGCCTAATATGTAAGCAGCTTCTCCAAGGTTCTTCATTGAAAAACACTTATTCAAGTAGGCCTTAATGCTGTCCTAGAATTCTATATCATTTCCCATCAAAAGTATGTCATCTACATATAATATGAGAAGTGCTACAGAGCTCCCACTCACTTTCTTGTAAACGCAGGCTTCTCCATAAGTCTGCATAAACCCAAACGCTTTGATCATCTCATCAAAGCAAATGTTTCAACTCCGAGATGCTTGCACCAGCCCATAAATGGATCGCTGGAGCTTGCATACTTTGTTAGCATTCTTAGGATCGACAAAACCTTCCGGCTACATCATATACAGCTCTTCCTTAAGATAACCGTTAAGGAATGCCGTTTTGACGTCCATCTGCCATATCTCATAATCATAGTATGTGGCAATTGCTAACATGATTCGGACGGACTTAAGCTTCGCTACGAGAGAGAAAGTCTCATCGTAGTCAATCCCTTGAACTTGCCGATAACCCTTAGCGACAAGTCGAGCTTTATAGATGGTGACATTACCATCCGCGTCCGTCTTCTTCTTAAAGATCCATTTGTTTTCTATCGCTCGCGGATCATCGGGCAAGTCAGCCAAAGTCCATACTTTGTTTTCATACATGGATTCTATCTCGGATTGCATGGCTTCTAGCCATTTGTTGGAATTTGGGCCCGCCATCGCTTCTTCATAGTTCGAAGGTTCACCGTTGTCTAACAACATGATTTCTAGGACAGGGTTGCCATACCACTCTGGTGTGGAACGTGTCCTTGTGGACCTACGAAGTTCAGTAGCAACTTGATCCGAAGTACCTTGATCATCATCATTAAATTCCTCTCCAGTTGGTGTAGGCACCACAGGAACATTTTCCTGAGCTGCACTACTTTCCGGTTCAAGAGGTAGTACTTCATCGAGTTCTACTTTCCTCCCACTTACTCCTTTCGAGAGAAACTCCTTTTACAGAAAGGATCCGTTCTTGGCAACAAAGATCTTGCCCTTGGATCTTAAGTAGAAGGTATACCCAATGGTTTCCTTAGGGTATCGTATGAAAACGCACTTTTCCGACTTGGGTTCGAGCATTTCAGGTTGAAGTTTCTTGACATAAGCATCGCATCCCCAAACTTTTAGAAACGACAGCTTAGGTTTCTTCCCAAACCATAATTCATACGGTGTCGTCTCAACGGATTTAGACGGTGCCCTATTTAAAGTGAATATAGCTGTCTCTAGAGCGTATCCCCAAAATGATAGCGGTAAATCGGTAAGAGACATCATAGATCGCACCATATCCAATAGAGTGCGATTACGACGTTCGGACACACCGTTACGCTGAGGTGTTCCAGGCGGCGTGAGTTGTGAAACGATTCCACATTTCCTTAAGTGTGTACCAAATTCGTGACTTAAGTATTCTCCTCCACGATCTGATCGTAGGAACTTTATCTTTCGTTCACGTTGTTTCTCTACCTCATTCTGAAATTCCTTGAACTTTTCAAAGGTCTCAGACTTGTGTTTCATCAAGTAGACATACCCATATCTACTCAAGTCATCAGTGAGAGTGAGAACATAACGATATCCTCCGCGAGCCTCAACGTTCATTGGACCGCACACATCGGTATGTATGATTTCCAATAAGTTGGTTGCTCGCTCCATTGTTCCGGAGAACGGAGTCTTGGTCATTTTACCCATGAGGCATGGTTCACATGTGTCAAATGATTCATAATCGAGAGACTCTAAAACTCCATCAGCATGGAGCTTCTTCATGCGCTTGACACCAATGTGACCAAGACGGCAGTGCCACAAGTATGTGGGACTATCGTTATCAACTTTACATCTTTTGGTATTCACACTATGAATATGTGTAACATTACGTTCAAGATTCATTAAGAATAAACCATTGACCATCGGGGCATGACCATAAAACATATCTCTCATATAAATAGAACAACCATTATTCTCGGATTTAAATGAGTAGCCATCTCGCATCAAACGAGATCCAGATACAATGTTCATGCTCAAACTTGGCACTAAATAACAATCATTGAGGTTTAAAACTAATCCCGTAGGTAAATGTAGAGGTAGCGTGCCGACGGCGATCACATCGACCTTGGAACCATTCCCGACGCGCATCGTCACCTCGTCCTTCGCCAGTCTCCGCTTATTCCGCAGCTCCTGCTGTGAGTTACAAATGTGAGCAACGGCACCGGTATCAAATACCCAGGAGTTACTACGAGTACTGGTAAGGTACACATCAATTACATGTATATCAAATATACCTTTAGTGTTGCCGGCCTTCTTGTCCGCTAAGTATTTGGGCCAGTTCCGCTTCCAGTGACCCTTCCCTTTGCAATAAAAGCACTCAGTCTCAGGCTTGGGTCCATTTTTGACTTCTTCCCGGCAACTGGCTTACCGGGCGCGGCAACATCTTTGCCGTCCTTCTTGAAGTTCTTCTTACCCTTGCCCTTCTTGAACTTAGTGGTCTTATTGACCATCAACACTTGATATTCTTTCTTGATTTCAACCTCTGCTGACTTCAGCATTGAGAATACTTCAGGAATGGTCTTCACCATCCCTTGCATATTGTAGTTCAACACAAAGCTCTTGTAGCTCGGTGGGAGCGACTGAAGGATTCTGTCAATGACCGCCTCGTCCGGGAGGTTGATCTCCAGCTGGGACAGGCGGTTGTGCAATCCAGACATTTTGAGTATGTGCTCACTGACAGAACTGTTTTCCTCCATCTTACAACTATAGAACTTGTCGGAGACTTCATATCTCTCGACCCGGGCATGAGCTTGAAAAACCATTTTCAGCTCCTCGAACATCTCATATGCTCCATGTCGCTCAAAATGCTTTTGGAGCCCCGGTTCTAAGCTGTAAAGCATGCCGCACTGAACGAGGGAGTAATCATCAGCACGTGACTGCCAAGCGTTCATAACATCTTGGTTCTCTGGGATGGGTGCTTCACCTAGCGGTGCTTCTAGGACATAATCTTTCTTGGCTGCTATGAGGATGATCCTCAGGTTCCGGACCCAGTCCAAATAGTTGTTGTCATCATCTTTCAGCTTGGTTTTCTCTAGGAACGCGTTGAAGTTCATGTTGACATGAGCGTTGGTCATTTGATCTACAAGACATATTTTGCAAAGGTTTTAGACTAAGTTCATGATAATTAAGTTCATCTAATCAAATTATTTAATGAACTCCCACTCAGATTGACATCCCTCTAGTCATCTAAGTGTTACACGATCCGAGTCGACTAGGCCGTGTCCGATCATCACGTGAGACGGACTAGTCATCATCGGTGAACATCTCCATGTTGATCGTATCTTCTATACGACTCATGTTCGACCTTTCGGTCTCTTGTGTTCCGAGGCCATGTATGTACATGCTAGGCTCGTCAAGTTAACCCTAAGTGTTTATGCATGTGTAAAACTGTCTTACACCCGTTGTATGTGAACGTAAGGATCTATCACACCCGATCATCACGTGGTGCTTCGAAACGATGAACTTTAGCAACGGCGCACAGTTAGGGGGAACACTTTCTTGAAAATGTTATAAGGGATCATCTTATTTACTACCATTGTTCTAAGTAAACAAGATGCATAAACATAATAAACATCACATGCAATTATATAAAGTAGTGACATGATATGGCCAATATCATATAGCTCCTTCGATCTCCATCTTCGGGGCTCCATGATCATCTTCGTCACCGGCATGACACCATGATCTCCATCATCATGATCTCCATCATCGTGTCTTCATGAAGTTGTCACGCCAACGACTACTTCTACTTCTATGGCTAACGCGTTTAGCAATAAAGTAAAGTAATTAACATGGCGTTCTTCAATGACACGCAGGTCATACAAAAAATAAAGACAACTCCTATGGCTCCTGCCGGTTGTCATACTCATCTACATGCAAGTCGTGATTCCTATTACAAGAACATGATCTCATACATCACAATATATCATTCATCATTCATCACAACTTCTGGCCATATCACATCACATGACAATTGCTGCAAAAACAAGTTAGACGTCTTCTAATTGTTGTTGCATTTTTTTACGTGGCTGCAATTGGGTTCTAGCAAGAACGTTTTCTTACCTACGAATAACCACAACGTGATTTTTTTCAACTTCTATTTACCCTTCATAAGGACCCTTTTCATCTAATCCGCTCCAACTAAAGTAGGAGAAACAGACACCCGCTAGCCACCTTATGCAACTAGTGCATATCAGTCGGTGGAACCTGTCTCAGTAAGCGTACGTGTAAGGTCGGTCCGGGCCGCTTCATCCCACAATATCGCTGACGCAAGAAAAGACTAGTAGCGGCAAGCAAGTTGACAAGATCTACGCCCACAACAAAATTGTGTTATACTCGTGCAATAGAGAACTACGCATAGACCTAGCTCATGATGCCACTGTTGGGGAACGTTACAGAAAATAAAAAATTTCCTACGGTTTCAACAAGATCCATCTATGAGTTAATCTAAGCAACGAGTCATGGGAGAGAGATTGCATCTACATACCACTTTGTAGATCGCGCACAGAAGCGTTCCAGAGAACGGTGATGATGGAGTCGTACTCGCCGTGATCCAAATCACCGATGACCAAGTGCCGAACGGACAGCACCTCCGCGTTCAACACACGTACGGAGCGGACAACGTCTCCTCCTTCTTGATCCAGCAAGGGGGAAGGAGAGGTTGATGATGATCCAGCAGCACAACGGCGTGGTGGTGGATGCAGCAGAATTCCGGCAGGGCTTCGCCAAGCTGCTGCGGGAGGAGGACGAGGTGTAGCAGGGGGAGGGAGGCGCCAATGCACAGGGTGCGGCTGCCCTCCCCCCTTCCCTCCTTTATATAGGCCCCCAGGGGGGCGCCGGCCCTGGGAGATTCAATCTCCCAAGGGAGGCGGCGGCCAGGGGGGTGGAGTGCCCCCTAAGGCTAGTGGTG